>NC_026001.2:86693041-86888204 GCF_000442705.2 Elaeis guineensis | reverse complement strand
AAGTAAAGATGTCAAAAATCATCCTAATTTTTGCTTTCCAGAATTGTTTTATAGATGCCGATTCTGCTAAATGCTAATAAGTAACAACTCACTGGCAAGAATTTTAAACAGATCATGCAATTATGATTGCTTTCTAGAAAATGTTTGCACACATACTCTTAGTATATTCCCTGAAATTCTAAATAGGTGGTTCATCATCTTTTAGTATTTGGAAAATTAGTAAACTTAGTGCTTGTGTGAAAATGCAAAAAGTTCAGCATTTGCATATATAATTATCTGGATACTGAGACAGAGCACTCGAGCAATGCACAGCATCAGTTATCATTCATCAAACCACATCTTTGCCTTACAATTGTTATTGATACATACGATCTTCTTTATCTAGTGATTTCATCACATCTGATATCCATATAATAGGAAGCATGGCTTGCATTTGCAAACCACAAAGTAAAAATCCTATATCATCCTACTAGTTTGAGAAAACGGACAAATGCATTCATTTGCCTAGATGTTTTATCTCCTTAAGCATCAAGCTGAACCATCATAATCACATACAATATATTTTCCATCAGCATTTGGATCAGATATTCTAAAGGCAATTACATTTAGATTTGTTACAGTCAATTGGAATGCCTAAGAAAACTATATTTTCATCTGTAAATTAGAGAAGAAAGCTAGCCAATTCACCACCGGCAATAATTTAGACCTAGAATTGTTGAGTGCTCCTCCTCCTATTTATTTCAGGTGATCATGCTGACCAGTGACAAATGATCTGAACCCTTCAAAATATTATGCATTTTTTCTAGTGCTGCATATGGGCGAGACATTGAGATTTAAGCAAATAAAACAATCCACACACACACAACTTTAACACAAAAAAGAAAAGCATATAATTTGACAGCACTTGTTTCATTGATGTATTTATATTGCATCCTTTCAGGAGTCAGCTGCATTCAAACCTATTGGTTAGGAAGTTAAAAATTGAGGCCTGGACACAAATATAAATAGAAACAAAGTCAAAGCAAATTGGAGCAGATTTGGCTTCCATTGGCTACCAGATGATACAAAATTAGAAAAATCTAAAACCAGAAATGATATCAAAACAAATTGAAAAAGCATAGATGAAAAGAATAAATTTTCCCATGGAAAAATAAAAAAACACTAATTCAATGTCCTATTAACACAGAATTGATCATCAGACACAATAGCATCATCATTCCTGATCAAAAACCATGCCTATAATCAACAACCCTTATCTAATTACTTAGGGTGGGCTTTAAATAGAAGTACGTTTAAATCTGTTCAAAGAAGTATGTTTAAAATTCTTTTTCATATTTTTCTTTTTATTATTCTGAATGACTTTATTGATTATTTTGTAAGTGATTTCACTGGTTATTATTGACAGAGCAAATAAAAAGAAATTGATATTCACTGCATCCTGTAAATCATAAGAAACCCCATTCGACACAGTAGCAGCTTCACAAAAGCAAAATAAGAGTACAGGAACCCACTTTCTGCAAACTAAAGAAAAATCTTATTAATGATGATGCATTGTATCAAAACTAATATACCGAGGGGAAGCTCCCAAGACACTTAGTGCTTTACATTTATCTAACGAGAAAACACAATATAGAACAAGCTGCCACATGTCACCAGCTTTAGAGTACCTTTTCAAGGTATAATCTAGATCCTGCAAAACACTTAAATTGATTTTACTCCTCTCAATCCGCTGATCAAGTTCAAGAATCTGCAAAATGGTTATTCATTCCAAATTTAATACAGAAAAGAACAATAATCAGAAGCTGTAGAGAAAAATCCAAGTAAAAGAAACATTTAACTATTGCAGAATAATATGACAGGGTTTTCATGGCCCCGCATTCAGCTTTCACCCAGGTAAGACTTCAAAGTCCACCTTTACATGAATAAGTTCAATTTGTCAAAGACCACAAACAGTGCTTTGAGAAAATTCAAACAGGAATCAACACTGTGATGGGACTTTGTCATTTAATTGTTTTAATTTGCTGTCTTCCTGTGATCCTCAAGTACTTGCTATCATTTCTTAGATTCATAACATGAAATGCCCCCAAAACTAAAGTCACTCCTGCTTTCACATCAGGACCAAAAGACTAGAAAATGATGCACTCACAGTGAAGTGACAGGATACCTGACCATAAAATCTCCTATATATGCAACCTGTATATGCTTATGCAAGAAATATGCATATACAAGCTTTCCAGGACTTCAATGGCACAATTATGAAACATGACTTTATTTTTGCATGGATTTATATAAGTTGCAAATATCAAGATATGTCTGATATAATTTTACAACTGCAGGCTCATATGTCCAGTCTGCCTCCATAATTGACAACTCATATCGTGTGTCATGACAGGCAAGACAGATGTTCCAATTGATCATTTTCCCTGCAAGATCAATTTTTCATAAATACCCATTGGCAAATTGACTAGGTGAGCAACACTTCAGGTAAACGGATGTGAAAACAAGAAAACAAAATGTAAAGGTCCAGTATGTGAGCATCTAAAAAAGCAAATTTATGTGCATAAAACAATAAACTTGAACCATACAGAATATTGCATGCATGCATAAACAATGTGCTAGCACACATGTACGAGCCATCTATGTCAACAACCCCAACCATTCATCATCTTCTACAAATCCTCTACCAAATTTTCATCAAAATTCAAGTAATTTAAATTATTCCATAGATCAAGATAGATCTTTTAAACTACTATTTGGGGGAAAATGTTTATTAGTCACTTAATGAATACATAACAAGTCTCATGTTATACATATCTTCAAATACAGGTGGATCAAAATTCAAGTGCCCTACATCATTCCAAATCATGCATGAAGATAGATCTTTTCTTCTACTGTTGAAAAAAATATGCATTTATCGATCACTTGATGTGTGCATAAAAAGTCTCCAGCATACACAAAATCTTGTCTATGAACACTTCAAATGTTGTAGAATATGATGAACAATGTTCAAAGGCATTAGCTAGTTAGTTATACCAGCCGTCAAAACTACATGGTGGGACATCAAAATGGAAAATCTGCACTGTTCTTCATGATTTAGAACATTGGAAATGACCATAAACAATATACTGATAGTTTCTGAGACTTATTATTTATGCATCGAGTGATAGCTAAATGAATGGTTTTTCAGCAATACAATATAAGATCCATCTTGTTCAATGAGAGGACACCATCCAAACCACTTAAACTTTAGAATACAAGTGTTCTAGGACAGGTTGAACATAATGAACATCATGCATCTAAAAATAGATTCAAATGTGAAAAAGAGAAGGAAATTTAAGCATGTCAGATTACTTTTATTATTTCCGTCAAATATATACAGATAATATACTACTGTAGTTTCTTGGCAGAGACCAACACTAGAAAAACACCCTCCTATATTTATGAATCACCCAATGAAGGTACCAACCATTCAAGTCGATTTTGCATATGCAGAAATCTAATAATTGCAGAACATGAAGTACCAATTTTAAAAATGTGTCACAAACAAGTAAACAGCAGTGACTATGGCACCTCAAATTTGTTGCCGTCAAACATGTGTGTTGAACTTTCATGTGTATCTCCTGGGATCGATCTGCCATCTGGAAGATGAAACTGAAAATAGTGTTAATCCTACAGTATTAGAAAAGCATTATTCCAATGTAATGTTCTATGAGAGATATGTGCATACAAACACATACATAAATATGTGCATATACACATACATGCATTCAGGCATGCATATGTAGTATACATGCATATGCACAAACATGCACACACGCACACACACGCGCATATATATATATGTGTGTGTGTGTGTGTGTGTGTGTGTATGTATGTATGTGTACATATATATATATATATATATATATATATATATATATATATATGTGTCTGTACATATATATATATGTGTGTACATATATATATATATCTATATATACATACATATATATATGTGTGTGTGTGTACATATATATATATATATATATATAGACACACACACATATATATATATATGTAGATAGATAGATAGATAGATAGATTATATATATATATATATATATATATATATATATATATATATATATATATATATATATAGACACACACACACACTGTAAATCCAATAGAGAAGCAGTCACCCTTCCTAGGCAGCTCTGGAGGGAACTGGATAGAAAATAAAATTGAAGATCATCGCCAAGAAATAAATAAATAATCCTATGAAAAACAAATATGCAAAAAGTCATGCAGTCTACTACCACACTTGCACCACAATGGATGATGAAACTGGGTGTACTAAGTATCTGATCAAATCTTAAGGATGGTGAGCTAGTACAAGCAAGGGTAGTGCATGAAAAATAGCAGCTCAAGCAACATATTAGACGAAAATGTCGTTCTATTAGGCAACGCAAAATTAAAGATTTCACCATTATGAAAGATTGTCACTCTGCTACCAACCTACATTCACTTTTGATAGTGGACATTCAAAAGCTAAGGGCCTTTTTGGCATTGCTGCCAATCTTCGATTTTTTATTTTCATTTCTGAAAACAAGGAAACCAAGGTTGAAAACTCATTAGGTTGTCCATTTGGCTTTTTGTTTACCTGAAAATTCCTTCCAGACTTTCCGAATAAGTGAAAGCACTCAAGAGCAGCTTTCACTGTTTTTGAAAATGGAAACCATCAATAAGCACCACCGTTGTCTCTGTCACCACCCTGTTTGCCCCTCACCAATTCATTTTGCCACCTACTGGCCACCAGCACCATGCCACCGCCACCATCACAACAACCCAAGTGACCATGAAACAAATTTTGGTTTCAGTTTTTTTTTTTTTTCTTGGGAAAAAAGAAACAAGTTAGTTTTATGAAATTTTAAGACTAAAAATCTGAAGTGATGCCAAATGGAACACAAATTTTATCAAAAATTTCAATACGCTCATAGGAAGAAGGGAATGAAGCAACAAAATTTGCATTTTTTAGCAACCAATTAGCAGACCAACGGATGAGAGGAGCCCCATAACAAGCTGACAACATGATCAAGTATCAGTTGCAGTGAAACCAAAGCAACATACACAAATGAAGATACAAGGAAAAGTAATTCATGCAACTTTTAGTTAGCATGTGACAGCAAATAAGTTTTCAGAATTCTAATGAAGTCAGAGAACAAAAATCTGAACGACTAGTATCCAATGTAACCATAATTAATATCCTAATATTTGGAATCAAAATATGATCTGCGAAGGTTTAAGAATAATTTACAACCATCTCAACCTTAGAATTCTAGTGAAGTCAGAGAACCAAAATCTGAACCACCAGTATCCAATGTAACCATAATTAATATCCTAATCTTTGGAATCAAAATATGATCTGTGAAGGTTTAAGAATAATTTACAACCATCTCAACCTTAGATTAAACTTTTCAATTGGTGCCAAATTCCAAGCCAAGGCATTTTTGGACAAGAAAGGGGCTTGCAACCTAAGAGACCAGTTGTCAAGTAGGATAACTTACCTTTAAGTTAAAGAAAGCAAATTAGGCACATGCGAACAAAATCAAATGCCCATAGCACTTGTCCCTGAACCCTTCATCAAAAATTGGCTTAACAATCGAAAAAATAAAATATAAAATTTTCTTAAAAATAGCAACCTAGAACAATCTAAGAATGGTGCAATTTCCAAAAAGTTGGCTAACTTATCCTGACCAAGGTAGAGTTAACGGTTTAGCTAATTACAGATTCAATAATGTTTCAGTAAAAGGTAAGCAGGATGCTGTCATCTCGGAATCTGAGACAAGCAAAGTTGCCCAAAATAGATACTCAACCTCACACTTGACTGAGAAATGCAAATACATTCGCAGAATTGCTTCCTACCCCATCCAAATTAAAAAGTAAAATGCTAAATTCTTCTCATTTTTGAACTTTTAAAAGAATACTTAATATAATTAACAAGAAAACGACCAAAATAGAGTATACCATTCAAATTATCAGTGATATTTGATTGGTTTAGTGTGACTGGAGTGAACTAATCCCTCCTTTGACAATCCTTTCACCTCTAATTGTGCTGAACTCATGCAGCTTTTGGATGAAAATTTGATTAGCATCTCGTAGTGAGACTTATTACCACCCATTACTTTGTAGGGCATGTAGGAGAAATTTAATAGAAGAACTTTGGAAGATTGCAAAGAGAGGTTGAGCTGTTTGAAAGAAAATGTTAAATGAACAGACATAGAGAAGGAAATAGTGTTTTATCATCTTTTTAGTTGGCCATCTTACTTGCATAGGCTCAAGGAATGCCATCATTTATGTTTTTAAAACAGATCTGTCTTTAGTTTGGACTCTGATCAATTAACATCTTGATATGGTTGAGCTTTTGTTCCCTGTACAATGGGCTCAATCTATAACATTTCTACGAAATTGTTTAATTCAGTTTATTCAGGCCTAAACCAAAATTTTTCGTTGAATATGTTTAACACAAACCAAAGATATTATAATATTGTTTAAAATGGAGAAAAAAAAAGTCATTGTGGCAAAAAGAACATTTTGCTCAAAAGAGCATTATTTTGACCAACAGCAGTCCATAAACGTTTCAGGGTTCAGTTTTAACATACAAAATGATTTTGAAAGTTGAAACCTTATCCATTTATCAATCTTTTCTTTCATAAGGCTTCTTTCACTTCAGGCATACATGAAGCTAGCATGTGCATATATACGTAGTTCTTCAGTTCCTTGTTGATGCACTTGGAGCAAAAATGTATTTTCTTATTTGGTTGGATGTGGCTTGATAACATGGGAAACTTTAATAGAGCATTGCAGTCCAACTCATGGTTGCTTATATGTATGTCAAGTTGCAAGAAGTCAGGTAGGAATATGCAGCAGTAATTACATCTCTAGAATTGCAACCACTCCTGTTGTACACAAACCATATAAGTAACTAGAGTATCCATTCTCCATTGTCCCAAAACCCATTATATTTATTTATAAACTCATTAAACTTAGGTTTGCAATGATTATGCATATTTATAATGTCTCATCAGATAAGGTACAGGAAAGAACGACTATAGACAGGACTTAGGAGAAATTTGTTTTTGAACAAGTTGGCACTCAAACTCCGTAACTTTTCATGCTCGTGTAATAGAGCTGAAATTCTAGCATCAATCCTTTGCCAAACTGAAAGTCAACCTGACCTAAATCCAAGAGCAAGATCATTAAGATCGAGAAAATAAGCAAACTATCTTATCAGAACTTAACAACTCTGATAATACAATTGCAATCTTTTTTTAACTCTTTGCTGATAAACTTTCACTTGATGCTTTCTGCAATCCTAGATTCCCTTTCTCCCTTTTCTTTAAGGGCTTCACTTTTGCTTCTTACCAGTAGCACCATTGATGTATGCTGACCTAGGAGATAAAGTTGTAATACCAAAACTACTGAGATAGGAAAGGAAAAAAATGATCTAACACGTGACAGGATTATGATAATAAGCAGGAATTAAAGAACTAATATTTGATTGCAAACCTCAGTCATAAAATGCTTTAGCAATGGATTGAGTGAATCTTGATTTCATAAAAATGGCAATAGAACCGTGGCTTGGATTTGTGTGAATTAAAACATTTACAAGAACATTAAAAGAAATGCATGACACAGCTTTATTTAGGGAATAAGAAGTTTGAAGATGTTGATGAGGCTTAAGGGCTTCAAATTTCATAACAAGGTAGCTAGGGATGGAGAGAGATTGGGATGAGGCAATTGAAAGAAGAATAGAAGATGTAAAATCAAAAACACATCACCAACCACTTAGTAATCACACTTTTAGTCATGGGGTTTAGACTTTACAAGCACAGGTCACATTAAGATGAAAAGGAATAAGCCACTACTCTTATTGCAATAAAACCAAAGTATACTCCGTAAGAAATATCTTATGTAAGAACTTGTGAGTTCCTTATAGCCTAGCTGTAGACAATGCAAAATGAAAGTACACCCTCCTGCAAAAGGATAAATGGTAGTAATATTCACTTAATAATGGTTGACCACACATTTTGAAAAAGGACTGCTTAGAACAAGAAAAACAGAAACTAGAAATAAACTTAGAAATCATAAACCCATATAAAACCATATCTATAATTTTTTTTTTTTTTTGGAGGAAAACAGTACCATATATATTAAGTCATCTTAGCACTTAAAACACATGGAATTTAGGGTGATACTCAAACTGCAATTTAGATAAGTAAGACTTTGGCACATTCTACTCGAAATTGAGACATAAGTCTACCCTAAAGATAGCTTAATAATCGATCCAATAATTACGTGGGCAAAGAATAAAAGATGAGCTTGCAGAACTGAATTTCAACAGTCAAGGAAATCCTTTAATCTTCCAATTTATCAAAAAATCAAATTTTAGTATGAAGCTTATTTTATGTAGGAAACCTTTTGAGTTGGCTCAATGAATAAATGGATGCATTAATTGCAAGGCAACAAGTTACAACTTGCCTCAACATAACTTGATGGATTAATTCCTATTAATTGATCTGCAATATTTTTGAATTAAACATTGTTCATGTTATGGCAAATATGTAGCATTCCTTATGTAACAAATTAAAATAGAGCTTAGTTCCTTGAGTATCTGGACTTGGAGGTTCGTTGCAATTAAAACATTAGAGCACCAACCTGTGAATCAATATACTTCAAGGAACAAGCCAATGCTTCAAGATCACCATCCAGTTGGACCGAATCTGCAAAAAGAGGCATCCTAAGGTTATGTCCAGTACAACAACAACAACAATAGAAAACACGAACAAGCCACCTGCTGCAACTGTTCTTGTCAGAGTTTCAATTTCACCAGAGATCCTCAAGTTTTCCTCCTCTGCCGATAATAACTCTTTTTTCAATAGTTCCATGAAAGCCTCTGGAACAAGAAATCAAGAAAATGGAAGTAGTTCATAGCAGGAAACCAGAATTGCTAACTACCAAGCTATTTTCCACCTTTCATGTTAAGTCGCTGAGATTCAATCTACTGGTATAAAGAATGAGTAGTAAGCAAATAGTTTGCATGACCATCAAAAATATAATAATTTTTTACAGAGAAATGAAAAAGAAAAAAAGTAACAAGTCGAGTCAAAGATCTACAAATGGAAATTCGGGGATAACACAAGTGATGGCTGCGAGAAATATTAGGAGAAAAAGGGACCACACAGTGAATAATTTAGTCTAACCACATGAACACTTCCAGGAATAATGTACGATACAAAATTATAAAACAAAAAAAGAATAGAGCACATGAACTGCTTGCCTAAATCCTCAAGCCCTAGGGAAGCAGCATTTGGATCCTCAGATTCTATCTGCTTGACTTTCCCCTAAAAGATTTCAAACAAATGAAATCATTAAAACAACAAAAGCATGCACCCAACGGTACTAGGGAAAAAAAACTAAAAGAAATGAAAACGAGATCAAAAAAGGAAAAGAAGAAATGGTTTACCTGGAAATTGGAGGCGCAGTCTTCCAATAATTTTTTGGGATCGGAATGCAAGTCATTGTACGCATTTACGGCATTAATTCGCAGTTCTGAGAGCTCTCTTAATCGACTGAAAAATTAAGAGATGAGAAAAATGGAGGCAAAATTGTAGACCAGGAAACAGCAAAATTGGAAAGAAAATCGAATTAGAGTTACAGAGACTCCGATTCCAGACCTCCGAATTGTCTCCAAGTCGATCGGCTCCATCTCCAAACCCTCGGATGAGACTAGGGTTTCCGCCATGGCCCCTCTCTCTCTCACCCCCTCCCGCCTCAATTTCAAAAATATACAGCTTGGAAACACGGGAGGGACGATAACGTGATCGGATCCGGGCTATTCGACCCAAATTGGATTCGGGTCTACGGGTTAGCCCCAGATCCGACTTTCAAAAATATGCACCTTGGAAACACGAGAGGGAGGAAAAGGTAACCAGATCCACGTCATTCAACCCGAATTGGATTCGGATCTACGGGTTTTCCCCAGATCCGACCCAATCACTTAGCAATCGAGAGGGTTGAGTTGGGTCCGGTCCCTCTGCAAATCGGGTTCAGGTGGGTTTGCTTTAAAAAGGGCTGGATCTGATTTTTGTCACTTACTTTTGATGGATTTAGTTGGCGTGGCCAACGTATGGTGAATCTAATTTTGGTAAGATGGTACAGCTTTTGGTCTTGCCGGGTGTAGATTGAGTGTTTTTTTTCTTTTTTTTTTTTTTTCGGTTGGGGGCGGGTAAACATAGATTGAGGTTTTCATAAAATAAATCTAAATGTCACCTCATTCCACCCCTAATTTCTTTGTTGATGTAATCCAATAGGTGTACTAGAAGAAGAGAAATTACACCCCCTATGGCATATACTAACATAACCATACACCACGCCAATCATCTCGTCTTCTTTCTATATGCCCCATTTATTGTTGCACTCATCTTAGAGATCAGCCCAAATGAAGGAAGCAAGCTGATCGGTACGGTGCACGTAGTGCATGGTATAATTTGCCCTGTCGCAAAAGAAAACAACAATGCGAAAATAAGTTTCTAATAAGGGTGCATGAAACAACCAGCATTCATTTCACAAAAAATTGCATTTGAGGGCAAACTCCTAGTGCAATGTGTTGCAAAAGCCACATCAAGATGATCTAGTAAAAATACATACATTACATGAGCCATGTTTTAGTCATGCATAATGATAATGAATGTATTGGATTATTGGATTTTTCTGAGCTTTATTACAGATTTTTCAGTCTATGTAGAATGAGATCCTGTGCTTGATAATATGTCATCTTTCTTTTGCGTTGGATCAGCTGATAGGATAATCCCTGTCACCAAAGCTTAACTGTAAATATGATCCTTGTTATTAAAATAATATGTGCCTGAAGCTTTGCTCCAAACTTAACTATCAGCTTAACCATGATCTGAAACTTTGACTATAAGCCTTTAGCTACTCTTTCAGTTACATGGCTTGAGAAAAAATGCTTGGAAACAATGCCATACTTTTCTTTTGGTAGTCAATTTTGATAACTTTTTAATCAAAAACATCCAACTAAAATCCATGTTCCTATTGCTTTGAGCATCTGCTTCTAATCAGGGCTTCAAATGTGAATTGATTATATTAATTATGACTAGGTACATCACTAGTGTTTGAGTCTGCTCACCTGTGTACTAATTATAATCTTGTTCACTTGCTGTAGAATGCCTTATTTTGTCATTGCTAATTTTTGTTGTTTTAGTCTGCTAAATTTTTTTCCAGCTTTGATATTTATAATGATCTTCTATAAACACATACCTAAGTTCAGGTTTCCTCATCACATTGACTAAAATGCATTTCATTTTATAGTTATATATGACCTTTACTTATTCATGAAGGCTAATGGCTTATGCTTCACTGGCCAATAAGCTTATTAACTATATTATAACCAAAGACTTGATGATGGCATATGGAAGGGGGCATGAACTTCTTGTCAATGCTCCATTTTCCTTGTTTAATAGCTGCAGCTTGCTTCTCTAATCATGTGTAACTCAATTTTTGATGTGGTTTTAGTTTTCTACTTGGATGGTCTTCTTTTTTTTTTTTGGCTGCATTAGTTTGATGCTTCTAAAGATTTGTGTGATCCCTTGATGGCTTCATATGCATTTACTTGTATTGTTACTATACTAGTGAGCTACCTATGTTTCTTGATAGAAATCTGGTTATTTGATTGGACCATTCATATACATCTTTTAGCTCTCTAGCAGCCTATATTGGCATGATGTATGTAACGAAATTGGCTTCATAAGATTGGTATTGTGCTAGCATTTATGATGCACAAATTATGTTCTATACTACATTTCAATTCATATTCAACGGACAAGGGAGCCACGTTGTGGAGTGGTTTGTTAATAAATTTATATATATAAATAAAAAAAAAATTGATGAAATAGAGACATTGATTGGATTTCATTTCTCTCGATTGTCAAAGCTTAGCATCAATCTATTTGTCGAGTTCTGAAATTTCATGGGTTGTGCTGAAAAAGAAAAAATTATTTTTTTTTTTGGCAATAGATGGTGCTTTTGAGTCTGCATGGGTCGATAAAATTATGATTGCTATTATTATAAATTACAGCTTAAATGTTTATTCTATTGTAGAAGGGCAAACAATGAAATTATATTATTTTGGTGCATGCAATGATGATTTTGAGGGAGACTCCTCTCAAAAAAGCTTGGCATAAACACATCTTTTGGGGGTTGTAACAGTAACTCCTTCCAAAGGATGAGATGAAGAAGGACTAGTACTAGAACTCTGATGTAAACTGGTTAATTATAATTTATTATTTTTTATACCTTGTAGCACAACAAAAAGAAAAAAAAGTCTTTCAAGTTCAAAAGATTATCCAGCAAAATAGTCCCATTAAAAAAATCAAAAAAATAATTTTTTAGCTAGGTTATCAACATAGAAAATAGTGCGATGAATTCACCAAGAGAAGGTTTCTATGTGCGTACATCACTGCATATAGCTTTTAAGCAACTAGCTTCATGGGCATTAGATTAAGTTCCACACAGTCAAACTTACATAAAACAATTCATATAGATATCTCTATGAAAATCGGAAAGGGTTGAAATGCTATAGTAACATTTTGAGAGAAAAAGAGTTGAAATGCTATTGGTTGGCATGTGTTCGAGTCGTGCATCATAGGAGTGCATCCCTCCAAATCAAGCATGCAGTAGAAAGTTCCATGGGAGCCCTAGTGCATTTCCCTTCTTATAGAAATCCCTAACACATTCATGGCTCTCCCCTTTCCTCCACTCAATTCACTCTTATTCTTCTTTGTTCAACCTACATGTCGGACTCTGTGCTACCTCTCTGGCATGCCCAGCATGGTGAGGAACTATGAGCACAATCCATACCAGTTCCACCCATCGATAGATGTTAGATCGAGAGTCTCCACTCAACTCACCCTTAATCTCCTCCATTGAACTCACGCTTCCAACTCTGTGCTCCCTCTCTGACATCTTGAACTTAGCATGAAATGGTGACCATATTCTCCTTCAATGTCGGATCGGATTCTTTCTTCTCCAATAACTACAACTGTTAGGGCTAAAAATGGATCATGCTAGGCCGAGCCACATCTCTATCGGAGCCCGACCTAAAATAATTTTTGGGCTTCGGATTGGGTTTAGGCTCAAAAATATTTTAAAATTTAAGGCCCAAGCCTAGCCCATGCCTAAGCCCAGTCCGAACCCAATTGGGCCAATCCAAATTACTCTTTTCTCCCTAGTAGTGATCCCATCTTTATTAGTTGGAAAGATTTGCCATTACTCTTTTCTCTTTGGTAGTGATGCATTTTTGTAATGACATGTAATAACTTGGAAAAGATCTTTAGTATATAAATATAGCAAACACTTACTCTTGAAATGTTGAGATTTGTTCTTCTAGGAAACTCATATGAGATGGTTGTGAAATTGGATGAGATTGGAGGTGGTGGAAAGATATACTTAGAGGTAATTTGTTTTAATTCTATTTTCCAAAACATAAAGTACAAGGATTGATGCAAGATTGCTCAAGATCTAATTATATATAATTTATAGCATGACATTCTAGTATAGGCTTGAGAATTACCTACTACGGTTGATGAATGGTGAACAGTGATTGAGATTGATGATGACGATGATGAGAAAACACCGACAACCAACCGACAATGGAGTTGGAAACAACTTCAAAACCCTAGGCCCCAAATCTCCAGAGGATAAGGGAATAGGGATTTAAGAATACCAACGATGAGGGAAGACCAGAAGAAGGTAAAATCGATAGGAGTCGTACCTATTAGGGTCGCTGAAGAAAAGCAAACAGTGAATGGTGATCGATAATTGATGATGATGGATGAGGATGATCAGCAATAACGGAATATCGATAGACCTTGAAGCTACCAACCAGCGGTGGAGGCAGAGAGAACTCCCAATACTCAAAAGGATAAGGAATACTGGCATCAGCAATGGGGGAAGATGGAAGACTGGAAGACGAGAAGAGAGATTTTAACCACCTTGATATTCAAATGGACACGAACTAAGAGCTAAGGCTCTTCTAGTTCGAGATGAAGTGACAAACATCAGAACATGGAATAGATGGTATTAAGCCTTAAAGTTCAAAGCAATTAGCTAAAACTAACTGACTAATTGACTAAAATCGAACTAACTCAGGAGTCATGACACATCCTAAATGGATAAATCGAGTAGAGAACCGGATCCGAACAGGATATTCAGGCTACTGATTGGGCTAGAATTTGAGCTCGGATCCGGACCAAATCAAAAATATACTTGAGCTTGGTCCGAAAGATAAATAGGCTCTATAATTAGATCCAAGATCGATCTGAACTATTTTGGATCTAACTTAAAGTCCAACCCGAAGTCGGTCCAACCCGAGCCCAATTATAGCCCTAATAAATACGAGTACAATCCTATTCAAAACCATATACTGGTTGGGTCCAACTCTTTCCTCTCCATTTCTTTCCATTTTTCCTCCCAAACTCTTGTTTCCTCTCTTTGATCTATGACGTACCAGCAATATCCTCCGTCGACCAAAATTGGAGGTGAAATCCTGTTTCTAAAATATATTTTCTTTTTTCTGCTTCTCCTTAGCTTTCTTTCTTGGATCTACACCAAAATAGTGAGAACCCACTTCCAACCACCCACTTGGGTCAAATTGCAACTTTTTTGCTATTTGACAATAAATTTTTTTCTTCAAAGTCAATCCGTACATAGCTAAAAAAATTCCTCCAGATGCAGCGGAGGAGCCATAGTTACTTTCCAATTTGGATCCATTATTTTTTATAAAAAATAATGCACATATAAAATTATTCAAAAACTTATAATATTCTATGTTATTTTACCTTCTAGAAAAAAATTAAAAAAGAAAAATATAGATCTGTAGAGAGGATAAAAAAGCGGACGCGAGTCCACAGCGCCATGTTTCCCAATATATACAAGGGATCTAAGCCTTTTCTTATGCTAGCATATCACCATCAGGTGACCAAAAATAGAAATACAAAAAAAAAAAAACTTAGATTTTTTTAATATATATATATTTTTTAAATCATAGTTTTTATACATTTTGACCTTCCGGAAAAAAGAAACGATGCTTTCAATACCATAATAACGGTTTAAACATGCCTCCATTATATCACTAAAAAGACATCTTGCTTATCTACAAAGAGCAATGCTAGAGGCCACATTTTTTTTCTGTCAAGTTGCACTGAGGAGCTAGTGAAATATAGTAAAGTTCATGTGAATCATCATAATTTACCATGCCAGCATTATATGAAATCCAGAAATTTTTGTGTGACCAATTGCAATCGCATGACACTTTTTCACCAGCCAATAAAACTTTTCTAATTTTAGTATATAAAAGCATCATTGTCAAATAATATTTTTATTTTTCCAAAAGAAAGACCCCAGAGATAATTTGATAGCTCCTAACTAATGAAAACCAAGGATAATTTGATATCTTGTTGGAATGACACTTGGGGCAAATGCAACTTTCTACCAAGTGCTTGTCCCATTGTGTACCTCCTTTCTATTCATATTGCACTTTTATCAGCTTAACCACTAGAAGTTGGTTAGTGTATTGTGATTAGGAAGACATGTCACAAGTACTCATTGGGAGTGGTTTCATGGGTTGTTTTGAGAAGGGTTGATGGGTGCCAATTGTTCAAGGTGTCTCTGTGACCTATATTCTTTGAAACTATGGAAGATGTCAAAGCTTCAAATGTGTTAGAGATTTTGTAGATTATTGTGCATCATGACTGGTAGGGGCAAATTGCAGAGGATTGGTCCAATCAGACTTTTTTGAGTTTTTGAAACATGCTGTAGCACTTGTTCTTAGTTATATTGAAGTATATAATTCATTGAAGATCAAATGTGTCGCAAATTTGAACTTTGATTCATAACATTTGTTGCTACTGGGGGACATCTGGGAGCTTGGGGAAATAGAACAAAAATTATTTCTTTGTCATGCTCCTCTCTTATGGGATGACTACAAAATATTCCTCCTCTTCAATACTGTTAGGGAGGAGAGAAAAACTCAAAATTTTTCTTCCTTCTAAAATTTTCTAAAATTTTGTTATGATTTTAGTCCCACATTAAAAATAGATAAACTCTTTTTTATGTTTATCTATCCTATTTTCTTGTCCAATTTTGCATGGGTCAAGGAGGGAAGTGGGTTTTACACCACAAACGCGCACCGTCCGACTCAACTTGCACACAGCGTGTGGGGTGTGTGTGTACATATATATATATATATATATATATATATATATATATATATATATATATATATATATATATATATATATAATTTAATTTTTTATTCTATCATTTTAAATCATCGTTGTTGTAACAATCAATTGACCATTTGACCAAATGGACGTATCTCTCTTTGATCGATCGTTTTCCATCATGGTCAACCGATCAAAGCATCCTTTTGTTTGCATCTTCCCATGGTCTATATAAGATCACGAGTTTGGATGGCATGGGATACTAAAAAACAACAATCATTTTTCTCTTCTCAAATCTTCGCTCTCTCTCCCCTACTTCCTTTTTTTGGTGTGTTTAAATACTCTTCTACTTTTGTTCTCTTTACTGAGTTTTGAAATATCTGTTAACCCTCCTCTTTATGATTATGCTTCAGGATGTAAGGTTCTAGTGCATAGCGGAAGGAGATGGTGTTTAAAATTTTTTATTAAAAACATCTTAGTGCATCGAAACCCTAATGCCCAGAATCTCTTGATAATAGCAATCAAAGCATAAAATAAATAAACAAAATAAGAAGAATACTTATATATGCTAATAATTTCTATAGACATATAAGTGTATGCTCTCCAACAGTAATCCACACAGAAAGTGCATCAAGAACAATGCTCCTTCTGGAACCTTGCTTCAAGAGTTCTAGCCCTTAAAACTCGAATAGCTTTCAACCGATCAAACCCACCTTCAGAACCGAGTTTGAACCTCTTAGAACCTCTTTTAGGCTTTAATCTCTTTCTTTAAGACAGCCTAAATCCTTGTCCTAAGAAGAATAGGCTTGTCTTAAAAGAACAAGTCCTTGTCCTAAGAATTAGAGTTGTAGGAGAGAGAGAGAGAGCTAGAGGATAAGACTCTTGTCTGAATTGCATGTTTTAACCCATCTATCATCCCCTTTTAAATAGGATGGGGGGGGGGGTGCCAGATAAGAAGCTACACCCCATCTAAAAGAGCATATCAGAAAACTCAAAGTCTTCAAGCAAAAGGACTCATCAAAAAATGATGCGTCTTTTCATTTCTCTCTCATACGTGCGCAATAAAAAGAGGTGCAATTGGCATCCCATCTGAATTCGGATGATCCCAAAAATTGCCATGTGGTAAGCTCATTTGAATCTGAATTCAAATGACTAGAAAAGTAGATAAGGGGCACCTCCTTTTGTCCAAAGCAGAAGGACTTTTCATATACCTCTTCACGTGATCTGCAGATCACCCATGTCTGCCAAGAAGACCAGGGCATCCCGCACCCATTCAAAAGCCATTTTATACTTTAAGATTGGTGCCAACAAGATTTAAGGGCTGATCATAATGCCATATGGGTTAGAGATCTAAAGCAGAAGAATTTTAGTCCTACACACCAAAAATAGAGAGGGTGTGCGCCCCTCTTTAAATTGGTGCCAAGAGTCCCATGCTAATGGGACTCAATCCAAATGATGTGGATAAGGCATTAGGCACCCTAATATGGGCTGCCTCCAAGTGGCTTGACCTAATTCAAGTTCTCACCAAGTTAGCTTAGCCAAATAGCAAGATAATTGATCAAATTTGATTTGTTCAAGGAGCTAGGATTTGCCATTCATGCTAGCATACTTACCGACAATCTGATTGGATTTAAAATTTTAATCAACCATATTAAATGGATCCTTGATCAATTTTCTTATATGTGTAACCCATTGGGTTCTACATCTAGCCAGCAGTAGGTCCGGATGCAAGTTGACCTAATTTAATTAGAACCCTTCTAATCGATTAAGGTCCAAACCATGCCGATTCAAGTTCAACAATTAGAACTCTTTTTAATTGAAGATCAAATTAAATATTTTAATTTAATTAAATTTACAAGTCAAGATTGATATCTAGTAATGTATCATGATGATCCAGAAGATATAAAATTTGATAGAAATATCAAATATATCCTTCAATGATAAATTATCATACAATTCAATCCTTCGATCATCCCTGCACTCTGAATATGTTCATGAGTATGAAATCATATCAAACTCAAACATATATTCATATTAAAAATCCATCAATTAATGATGACTCCAAAGATGAAATATTAAAAAAAAATTTTATCTTGCTTTGGCCAAAAACTTTTCAAGTCATCTAAAGATGATAATATATAGGGTGACATCTCCTCTTATTAGAAGTGATCGATTCCTTATTAACCGACTCATAATCTCTATACACACTCTACCATATCTATAAAATTCTGTATATATCTTTATGCCATGCCTGAATATGAACCAAAATATGGATTCATGTATACAAGATTTTATGGTGGTCTCAAGTCTAAGGATTACTTGTACAACTCTTACTTAGAGAATCATCTTTTGACATACAAGTAAGGCTCCATAAGATGTTCTCTATCGAAAGATCAATTCGGTGAACTCATTCTCTAATGAGGACCCACATCCTTGTATTAGTGTTCTACATAAGTAGTTTGTGAGATTAGCCATCATCTCCATCGAGCATACATAGGATGTGCCAGTCTATCAAAAATATTGATCTCTGACTCAATACTCCTATAATCAAGAATATTTAAGATTAAGATTTTAAGATTTTAGGTCTTATGGGCATGAATCCATTCATATCCCCTAAAACTATTTCTCTAACCTATGAGGTTCATCATAATCTTAAATATAATAAAATACAGCTAAAATGATGAATCATAAAATATCTTATTTCATTTATAAATGAATAATGTCATTACATGAGTTGGAAGTTTACAAAAAAAAATTTCATCACATCACTCATGCGATTAGCTTATAGGGTACTATTCTTTTAATCTCTCACTTACACTAAAGTCAATCATCTTTGTATCTCAATCCCATACAATCAAGATGGCGATCAAATAGCTGCTGTAGTATAGTCTTAGTGAATGAGTCTATTATATTATTTTTTGTATTAACTCGTTCTAAAATAACATCTTATCTCTTAATAATTTCTCAATAAGGTGGAAGTATCTGAGGATGTATTTGGATCTTTGATGAGATCTTGATTTTTTGGCTTGAATAATGGCTCCAATATTATCACAATAAAGTGGCACTGATCGTTGTATCTCAAGAACTACATCCAATTCTGTGATGAATTTTTTCATCTAGACAACTTTCTTGACGACTTCACTAACAGTAATGATTTTGCCTCTATAGTTGAGTCGGCTATAGTCTGCAATTTGAAATTTTTCTAACTCACTACTCTACCATTCAAAATAAATACATATCTTAATATAGACTTGCTATCATTTGGATCAGATTGAAAATTAGAGTCTGTATATCCTTCTAGTTTCAATTCTGATTCTTCAAATATAAAAAAAATATCTTTGATCCTTTTTAGGTACTTAAAAATATTTTTCACAGCTTTTTAATGATCTTCCTCTGGATCAGTCTGAAACTTGCTAGCTATGCCCAAAGTATAAACTATATCAATCCTGGTATATAGCATGACGTACATGATTGATCCCATAGTCAAAGCATAATGAATTTCACTCATTCTCTTTCTTTCTTCAGGTGTTTTAGGACATATTTTCTTAGAGAGACGTATGCCATGACTCACAAACAAGTAACCTCTTTTACTTGCCTCAATATTGAACCTTTTCAATATAAGATCTATATACCGATACTGGGATAAGCCAAGCATCCTCTTAGATCTATCTCTATAGATCTTTATACCTAGTATATAGGATGCTTCATCCAAATCTTTTATAAAATATTTATTTGATAGTCAAATCTTGATCGATTAAATATTAGGATATCATTACTAATGAGTAGTATGCCATCGACATTTAGAATCAAAGATAATAGGACTCCCACTTATCTTCTTATACACATATGGTTCATCCTTATTTTTGATGAAGCCAAACTCTTTGACTTTCATATCAAAATGAATGTTCCAACTTCTCGAAGCTTGCTTCAATCCATAGATTAATTTTTTTAGCCTATATACTTAATTTGCCCTCCTACTAGAGATAAATTCTTTTGGCTGAGTCATATAGACCTCTTCCTTAAGATTACCATTGAGCAAAGCGGTCTTGATACTACCTACCAGATCTCGTAGTCATAGTATATAGCTATAGTAAGCAAAATTTGAATGAACTTGAACATAACCACTGGTGATAAGATTTCATCATAGTCAATTTCTTATCTTTGCCTAAAACTATTCGCTACCAACCTAACCTTGTGGGTTTTAACTTAGCCATATGCTCTGATCTTTTTCTTGAAGATCTACTTGCATCTTATTGGGGTCACACCCTCAATGCATCAACCGAAGTCCACACTTGGTTGGTATATATAGAGTCCATCTCGAAGTTCATAACCTCTAACTACTTATTAGAATCTTTACTCATGATAGCTTTTGAATAGATCATCGAGTCATCATCTTCAATGATGTTGATCTTCTTATCATTTTAATAATAAAATCATATCTTAGAGGTGCCTGTCGTACTCTATCTATCATTTAGAGAGGAGATGTATACTGTGGATGTACCTAATTCTTAGGTATTTCTGGTTGAGGATCATTTTGTAAATCATTCACTGATATTTCTGAAATAGTTTATAGGTTCTGAACCTTTCTGAATTCAATATTTCTCCCATTACCTCTTTCTTAGATAAATTTTTTTCTAAAAAAATGATATGCCTACTGACAAATACCTTCTGTTCAGTAGGATGGTAGAAATAGTATCTTTTAGTTTTCTTAGGATATCTTACAAATCTATATTTGTCTAATCTAATACTTTGTTTATATTTAAAAATATTTCTGACATAAGTAGAACAGCTCCATATCTTAAGATGTTTAAGAATATTTTTTTTTCATATTTTATATGGAGTACTAGTAACAAACTTAGAAGATACTTTATTTAATACACATGCGGCAGTTTCTAGGGCATATCCTCAGAATGACATTGGAAGATCAATGAAGTGCATCATAGATCATACCATATCTATTAGAGTGCGATTCTTCCTTTCTGCCACACCATTTAACTATAGTGTATAAGGAGGGGTCGATTTAGAGAGAATGCCTTCATCCTTGAGATGATCAAAAAATTCACTGGATAAGTATTCTCTTCCTTGATCGGATCGAAGAACCTTAATACTTTTTTTAGTATATTTTTCGATCATTCTCTAATTCTCCTTAAATTTATCAAAGGCTTTGAATTTGTATTTCATCAAGTACACATATCTAAACCTTAATAGATCATCTATAAAGGTGATGAAGTGAGAGTATCCTTCTTTGATTTGAGTTGTCATTAGTCCACATACATCTGAATGTAATAGGCCTAACATCTCTTTTGCTCTCTCTTTATATCTAAAAAATAGAGTTTTGGCCATTTTACCCGTGAGATAGTATTCACAAGTTCTATATGATTCATAATCATAGGGGTTAAAAATTTTTTCTTTGTACAGCTTGTTTATTCTTGACTCATTAATATGGTCAAAATGGCAATGTCAGAGATATGTTATATTTACATCTTCTCTCTTTTTTTTTTATATATTTCTATCAATATGAAAGATATTTTTATTTAGTACAAGAATCAGAAGATCGTTAACAATATAACCATTGCCATAGAATACATTAGAATAAAAAATAGAGCAACTATTGCCCTTTATATTTATTTCATAACCTTGTTTCAGTAATAGAGGTACAAAAATAATATTTTTAATAATTTTAGATATATAGTAGTATTTTTTCAAATTTAGAATCTTGTCCGATGGCAAGCTCAGCAGGTAGGTTCCAATAGCCTTGACAAGAATGGACTCTCCACTTACGTCGAAAAGCTCGAAGTCATCTCTCTTCAGTCCTTTGATTCTCTATAGTCTTTGTAATGAATTACATATGTGTGAACTACAGACGGTATCTAATATCCAAAAATCACTGGTCAAAGCACTTGATGCAAAAAATGGTATGTGTCATATACTCATCTTTCTGTGTAATACTTGCACCCTGCTTCAAAGTTGCAAGATAACTCTTATAATTTTTTTTCTAATATCCCACCTTGCCACAATGATAACAGGTGATATCTATGGAGGCATTCTTTGCCTTCTCCTATGCGAATATGGTTCGCAAATTTCTCAACTAGTCCATATAGTTCGGATCGATCAATTTATGTGCATCAAGAATGCCATATAATGAAAGGAAAGATGCCATGATGCAGAATTTAATCTATATAAATTAAAAATAATTATTTAAGTAGATTACTTATGCTAACACACATAACTAGATAAGATCTTTTGTCTAGTTATGTCTTTCACTATTTTATCAGATACTATAACCCTCACCTATGGTAAGTGAGAAAACCTAATCTGATTTCTTAGTGGGGTTGAGATATCTTAATTCCTCAAAGAAGCCTTGTGGATAGCACAATAAATCTCTATGAGTTCAAAAGTAGAATATAGAACTCTCAACAAAATCTTGCCTCTAAAATATTTATAGCCATGTGGATAGCATAACAAGCTATAATATTTTAGTTAAGTTAGATTTTTCATTTTCATATGGTCATATCTGAGTTAATGCTACTCTTATGGATAGCACAATAAAGCAATATATCTAAATATACTGTAAGCATCTCTTATGCACCAAAACAACTCCACATCAATCTTCATAGTAAGTCTTGTGGATAGCACAACAAACCTATGACAGTTTTTTAATATGGTATTGGCTTAATATAAAGGAAGGCTTTTGTAGTGATCTTAACACTAAGCATCCCAAATTCAGATCAATTAATCCAATTGGTCAGATAAGTGTAAGATTGATGGAAGGCTCTCCATGCATTTGTAACAGTCTTAATTAAATAACCACTACTTAAGAAACACTTTTTTTAGACATCAATTGATCAATCAATTCTAAAATTGGTTAGCTTTTGATTTTTGCTACTATGACTTAATATTTTTAGGAGGAATTTATGGTCTCAAGCACATCCATTTAAAACATTTCACAATGATGCATAATCATAATGAGCCAGGTGTGAATCATAATTTAAATCAAAACTACATGCTTTTCTTTGATTGTATTCATCAAGCAAGCTCTAATAGCACTATAGAATTACAGTGCACAGTAGAAGGAAATGATGTTTAAAATTTTTCATTAAAAATATTCTAGTGCATCAAAATCCTAATGCCCAGAATTCTTTGATAATAGTAATCAAAGCATAAAATAAATAAATAAGGTAAAAAAAATACCTGTATATACTAATGATTTTCACAGGCACACAAGTGTATGCCTCCAACGATGATCCACATAAAAAGTACACCAAGAATAATGCTCCTTCTAGAACTTTGCTTCAATAGTTCTAGTCCTTAGAACTCAAATAGCCTTCAACCGATCAAACCTTCCTTCAGAACCAAGTTTGGACCTCTTAGAACCTCCTTTAGGCTTTAATCTCCTTCTTTAAGACCTCCTAAATCCTTGTCCTAATAGGAGTAAGCTTGTCTTAAAAGAATAAGTCCTTATCCTAAGAACTAGAGTTGTAGGAGAGGAAGAGAGTTGACAAATCAGCCACCATCTCCATTGAGCATATATAAGATATGCCAATTTATCCAAAAATATTGATCCTCAACTCAATGCTCCTATGATCAAGAATGTTTAAGATTTAGATTTTAGAATTTTAGGTCTCACAAGCATGAATCCATTTATATCTCCTAAAATTATTTTTCTAATCTATGGGATTCATCATAATTTTAAATATATATAATAAGATGCAACTGAAATAATGAATCATAAAATATCTTATTTCATTTATAAATGAATACTATCATTACATGAGTTGAAAATTTATAAAAAAATTCTATCGCATTACTCATGCGATCGGCTTGTAGGATATTATTCTTTCACAAGCGAGGATATCCTAATCTTGTCTTGGGATAAAGTTCCTGATAAACACCAGCATGAGGCTCAAGAATTTATCTTAGGATAGTGATCACATCCTTCTAAGTTTCTTTTTTATTTTTATTTTTTAAATTCTATGGATCAATCCAACTAAGCCCTAGGTAAGTCAATTTAAAACTCTTATCTTTATCATATAGTTTACATAAATCTCAAGTTTATCGAAACTATTATTTAAATGATTCTTTATTTAAAAAAACTTTCTTATTAAAAGGAATCTTCTAACAAATACCACTTCAATGGTCCTCTTTCTTCGATTGTTTCTTCATATTTTGGTAAGATCTGAATGGAGGTGCAAGTATATAAAGTGGCAAAAAGTCATTGCTTATTGAAAAAGATAATGGGGTGCACCTTCAAATATTGTTTTTACTAGAAGGATATCATATCCATTAAAAACTCAAGCCATCTCCTCATGATCTTAAGTATGAAATAATCAAGAATGATATGATGGACCTTTGAACTAGCCTTGAAGGCTTGGCAATATTTCAAGAGAATAAAGTGAAATTGGAGAGAAGTGAATATGGCTAAATATTATAAAGGTTCTTATGAGAAAATTAACAGTAGGAAGAAGGTAATTTTAAATTTTGAAATTTGAAAGAAGCATCTACCAAGGGGTTCTTATGAGTTTTCATTTTAGTGCACTAACCCTATGCTAGTCCTATATTCTCAACTTCCTGCTCTCACTAAAAAAGTTCAGATTCGTAGCAGTAAGAGGCATGTAGATGATTTTATGCTTGATCAAGAGGAATGGGTCCTGACTCTCCTTTGAGTTATTATATCATCATCTATAAGCTTTCAATGTCTCTTAGTTTATAATGCATAAGCATAGTTTTTTTATTGTTTGGGAATGTGTCACTTTACCTCCGATGTGCTCTAAGAGTTGGATGTGAATGGTGAAGGTTGTTCATTCACTTAAGAGGCACATTCAAAACTTTCTGTATGGGGAGGATTGAGAGAGATCTCTTATGTTTTATGATGCTGGTGATAAATCTTCTCTATTGGCCTAAGCTAAGGAAGATTCTATGCCATCCATGTATAGTAGTTAACTTCAGTCACAAATGTAGGACACCACCACCATTCCTTATGGATAGTAGTAATTTGGTTGGAAGTTGTTGGAGGTGGATGATGTTGAGTGACAATAGTCCAAGAGCCTAGGACATGGTGGTTTCAGAAAATATATTAGTTTTTGAGGATTATTATTGTCTAGATATAACAACCAAAAAGGGAGGATAAATTAGATTTTTTTCAAAAATTTTATACAATCTTAAAACAAATATATGCTCAATTAAAGTAAACTAAATAAGTATACAGTGGAAGCAATAAAAAAGTACATAGCAAAATAGATGATAAATCAAGGCATAACATAAGAACTAGAATAACTAATGCAAATATAATAATTTATAGTGGCTTGGTGTCAAATCTAACACCTACATTCACTCTTCAAGCCTCTCTACTTGAGAATTTCGCTATAATTCTCTTGATTATGGTATGGTTATTTTAATTGGACTTATGATCAACCCAATCGATCATTTTAGTGGGTTCACAATCAACTCCATTGATTTTGCATAGAAAATCAATTAAAATCTTTCCAACTAAATCACCTCTAAACTTAGTCAATACAATATCCAATTACAGATTTAGACAAGCCTAACCCATTAGTTGCTATCCGAAAAAACTTGCAAAGAAATAAAATATACAATAAAAATTAAAAAGAATAAGAGTATAAGAAGAATAAAACTCGTTGAAGCTCAGTTGAAATTGATGATGATTGTTTGTTGAAACTTGAATTTCTTTCCTTCAATCAATAAGAGGCTTCTTTGAAGATTGTTGTTGATGTACTTAAAATAGCTCTCTCAATAAATACTCTTGAATGCTCTTATTTTTTTAAAGAATTGAATGCACTCTTGGAAGATGTCAGTCATTCCTCTATTTTCTTTTGATTTTCCACTCTTAGATCACTTCTCCAATTACTTTTATGTCTTAAATATACCTAAATTTAGTTAGAGAAAGTGTATTAGTCATTGGAGAGAACAAACCGACCATTGAAAGTCAGATTTGTCCATTAAAAGCTTATAGAAAAACTAATCATTATGTTGTCATTTATAGTCGAATGGACTCAAATCAAGTAGAAGCCGACTCGTATAAACTTAGAGCCGACTTGAGAGAAATAAAAGATAACTTGAGATCATATTTAAAAATACACTCTTTATTTTTTTTGAGAGAGTCGAGTCATAGTTTAACTTAGGATTGACTCTTCTACTACAAAAGCTTTCAAAATACTTTAAATACTTCTTCAATTTTAGGATTTATTCTTCTAAGCTTCTCTTTACTTTTTTAAATGTTCAAGCTTATTGTGCTTCCTATAAAATAAATTAACTACTTCAATAATATAAAATCATTAGTATCATACTTAAATATTTTGTACTGACCAAAATAAATCATTAATTAGCTGCTTATTTTTAATAAATTTGATTTTGTAAGTTGGTCATCTACTTTGATAATATTTTAACTAACATCATGATTTTTAGTGTATTTTGTGTGATGCAGTGATATATTCCATACTTGATTTTCTATACGACAGTTTTTTAAACTTAGATGGCTGAATAGCATCCTTTGCAACGGGTCATCCTTTTCTGATGGTTGACATCAAGTATGATAGTCCATTATTGGCAATATAGCTGACATGCCAATTGTACCAGCCCATCATATCATCAATTTGTTCATCTACCATTAGATGAGGTCAAAAAATAGAATTGTGCCTTGAGTGCCGTATGTTCCACTATATATCTAAACGAGGCAAATGCTATAGTGCTTCAAAAGTTATTTTTGATATTTTTATTTTTAGAGAATTTTGACTATTGGATTAAGAAACAACGGTCACAGATGGGTTAACTATTGTTTCCCATAGCCAGTCACGATCGTGGCTGGTGCAGGTAATTTTTTCAACTTCCAAGGTCAAATTTATCGGAAGGTGAATGGTTGGAATAGTAATTTTTTAGAAAAGAATGAGCATTTTGAACCTTGCTTTCTTCCTTGTTCAAGGAGACTTCCTCATTCTCGATCTCCATCTTCTATTGTCGAGAAGTGTTGAAGAAGAGGCTCTAGATCGTGGCAAGCTGACATTGGTGCTCATCGAAGGTCGTGAAGGTGGCAGCCATGATGTGTCCTCTTATCATTGGTGCTCGTTGGCGGCGTACGGCAGCAACCATGATGTCGTTGATTCATGATTCATGGGATCATTGCCATATTGGTCTTTCCTACCAAAGGACGTCTTTCCCTCCATTTGGGCATTGTTTCGATCGATCGATTATCCAAGAAATACCATCTCTAATTTTTCGCTGACCACCTGTTTGACGAAATTCTAAGGCACTTTCTGACCCACATTTTCTCTCAGGTCTTTCATCAAATGGTAAGTGATCCCTTATGAAATTCTTTTAATTCATTTGGTTTAGTGATTTACGGTTTATGAAATTGTTTGTATGGGTTTGTTGTGGTTTTGTTATAGATGATTGCAACAAACACTGTTGTGGTTTTGTTATAGGTGATTGCAACAAATACAATTAATCTTTAAATGATTGCAGTGGATGTAATACATCTTTTCATAACATCCCATCACTGATACTTTAAGATTGTTTAAAGATTATTTTCTCCGATTTTCTCTTGTATGGATAGGGCAAAAAACCAATATTTGGCAAGCTTTTTCTTTTTGTTGAGAAACCCATTACCAATCTGAAAGCATTATCTTCATCCCAGCACTGACCATGTTTGGCAAGCTTTTTTTTTTTTTTTTTCTATTGATGTACCTATTACCAATCTAAAAGTATTATCTTCATCCCCTGTCTGCTTTCTTATCTTCTATTGTTTTTACTGATTATCTGAAAAATTGGATGTAATGTTTTGCCTTTCTTCTTCTTTGTCTATATCTCCTCCTCTGTAAATAGTTTCTGATTTATAATAAAAACCAGGCAGTTGCTTTCTTGGCCTCCCTTATCATCATCACTAAAAAAAAAATGTTTATAGTTCATATGTCAATTGTACTTCCAATCATCATATTAGTTCATATGTCAAATCTACTTCTCTTTAGAGTTGTCCGATAAAAGAATTTGTTCAAGATGCTAGCAGATAGAATGTAGGAGTATTTTAGCTTTTAGCCAGCCAATATTTTTGGTGCTTTAGAAATTATTTGTTGGAATATCTGACCTCAGTTGCCTTTTAATTTGCTTTGTTTACCGACGTGGTCATTAGAGAAGCTAAACAAGAACATGTAGCACAGCCCCATGTTCTTGATAGTATTAGTGCTGGGATAGGGCAAAGGAATTGTCTAATTTGTATTTGGTTTCTCAAAAAATGTAAGAAAAATATTATCAATGTTATTTGTTTGACATGTAACTGAAGTGTATTTGTTGAATTCTCTATTTGTATTATGTTGAATATGTTTATTTATGAATTACGTAGGAAATGAGTTCGATGCAACATATAAGTTCAATGCAAGATATTGATTTAGCAACGATATAAGATGCTCTTCGAGATGATTGGCCAATGTAATTGATAATTTAAATAGTATGCAGAAGAATGCAGTGAAAGAGATGGAATTTGGTGGTATATTACATTTACTGACGATCAATCTCCATCGAGTTCTTTTGGCTTGATTGTTAAAAAGATGTGATCCCATTAAAAGATCTATCTTGCTCAACAACATTGATATCCCTATGACAGAATGGGATTTACATTGCATAGGAGGGTTGAATGATAAAGGAGAGGAGATATTGAGTCAAAAGCACAAATCCAATTAAGTTCTAATGGACATGTATGCTGTAGGTGGCACAAAAAAGATCACTATAAATTACTTGGTTCCGTGTATCAAGAATAGTAATGACAGAGATGAACATTTTAAAAGAAGGTTCATGCTTTTAGTAATAGGAGTTTTTCTTGCCCCAAGCACAAGGACTGATATTCCTATTTCCTACTTAAATGTAGTTGAAGATGTCAACTATATTCGTACATATAGTTGGGAAAAATTCATCTTAGATTTTTTCATTTCAAATATTTCAAAGGTATAGTTTGGAAAGGCAAAACATTTACAAGGATGCTTTGCATTTCTTCAGATTTGAATTTTTATATAATGTTCAAATAATCTTATTTTTATTTTTAATTTATTTCACTTAATTATTTGGCTTGAAATATTCTATATGTAATTCTGATACTGTGAGCACACTTGGGTTTCTCTATCTGGATCCGTCATTATTTCTCCTGCACATCCTCTCATGGGTTACTGGACAGAGGAGCATTATAGACATAAAGAAGAGTATGAGATAAAGCATGAACGGGGCAATGAGGAGGTGATAATACTGTTGAGTCTCCCTAAAAGAGAAGAGCTGCTGTGTATAGGGAGGAGATGGGCAAGTATGATGGTGAATGTTATGGATCCCCAAATAATATCAAAATAAATTTTTATGAGTTTGAACATTCATTATGTTTGTCAAACTAATAATATTTTATATAGCAGGAGAAGCATATAATGTTTGGATCAAATGAGTCACCGTAAGATTTAAAGTGCCAAGCCACTAGTAAGAAGTAGCCTTCTGAAAATTGTGAGGGTGTGGAGAAAGCTCCTTCTAAAATTTATGAGGGTACAGAGAAAGGTCAAGTGCAAGGCCACAATCAGTTTTTAGAGGTATTTACAATTAAATTTATCTCTTATTGTGATCTTCATTAATAGATGGAATGAGAAATACTTATGCTCGTTATATTGACAAGAAGTGATTCTTCTCTTTTCACGGTGTTTGTTATCGCTTGAACAACAACAACATTGTTTAGAGAGCAAAGTTGATCAAGGGATCTCACTAATGCAAGAAATATTTCAGGCACCATAAAACTTTTAATATCTCAATTATTAAATCATGTGATGAAACCATTTTTGCAATATGAATAATAATATCTACATGGATTCAATTTATTTTTTCATAAAAGATATTGAAGAGGCTAGATGACAAGGTGCAAATTCAACCCATGAATAATATACCAATTATGTAGGAAGATTTAGAGTTACAGCATGATATTTCTTTGACATGCCATAAGACTACTTCCATGCTGGTAGTAACATCGATTTCATTTAAGAAAAAGAGAAAGAGAAAAATATCCTCTCATACAACTCCTAGAACTTTGTTATCTACTCTAGCTCAAGGAGTAAAGGCAAGATACCAAAAGAAGCCTAGTTCATACGTAAAATCTCCCTAGATAGTAAAATCCAAACAGTGTAGGAAAAGAAAGTGGACAAAAATATTGAAGAAAACTCAATTACATTACACCAGCAAGTAGTATGTTAAAAACATCAATAGTCAAAGAAGAAATGCCCAACGAGCCTATCAAGATACTTGACAGTGTGCAAGTTGGTTTAAGCTTAGATACTCTAATGACTAAAGTAAAACTTTCATCACTTGAAAGAGCCTCTCTTAGATATATAAAATTTTATGTATCGTCCATTGAGAAGATAATAGTCTCTATAGATGATATTGAAGTCACTGCAGAGTAAAAATCCTGTCTAGCCAAGATTATATGATTGAATGATAATGTATATTTTTATTATTATATTTATACTTGTTATCTATAATTTATATTATTATTATTATGAATTTCATGTAATTCAGGTCATGAATGTGTATGTAAGGATGTTAGGGCTCCAACAGCAGCATTCCTCGAATTTTGACAACCAAAATGTTTGTATCAAAAGTGTGCATATATTTCGAGTGCTATCTAAATTGGATGAAAGTAGAGAGGATACTCTAAATTTATCTGATTGTAAAGTTCAGAGATTTGCATGGACAGAAACATAATGGATAAATTCAGATATAGTAAATATTTTTTTTGGAAGTCTATCTATTTTTGAAGTGTGAATATATTTGCATGTCTGTAGGTCCTGTTCCCCATGAATAACACGAGTGACCATTGGTGGCTGGTTGTGATGCATGTACGCAAGAAGGTATTTCAAATTCTGAACTCTCTAGATTGGGCCTCCATCAAGTATCCAAGCATGCTTCATAACTAGATAAGTTTCATACTTGCTGCAACATATTGTATATTAAGATAGTTATAATTCATGAATTTGATAGTCTTGATTAACATTATCATGGTATCAATGCAGCGGCTAGGCATACAATATTATATGAATATCACAGTTAAATGTTCACATGATTTGGGGGTTGTAATGGCTGATTTGGATGTTACATCATAGCCTATTGAGGTAATTGATTCTATCCCAAAGCAGACAGATGGGTATATTTGTGTTGAATATATCTTATGCATATATACATAATATTTTTTTTAAGTTTGCAATTCATATATGGGTTTCACTTGGTGTAGGTCTGCATATGATGTATTTTCCTTGATGCACATGCTCTATTGGAATGGCACATGTTTGATGCTTTCATTCTCACAAGTAGCAATACACTAACTAACATTATCAATGCGTGTGACTATACATGCCAATACTTTAACACGTGCTGATATAATGATAATAGGATGATATTCCATATCTTCGAATCCGTATACTAGCTGAATTGATTTTATTGAAGTTCAACAAACAAGACTAGATCAAAAATGACGTACTTCAATTGGTCAACAATGATGACAGCTGTGCTTCTCAAATAGAATTTTGACATGATACTGGCTTTATTTTATCTTGTCAGCTAGAATATTTATTTTAGTGGATATGCTATATAATATGACAGAGCTTTCTCTGTGTTTCTGTTTTTGCTGAAAAGAAAGCAATTTTCTATAGGTCTTGTATTTGGTTTTGTTTTGTCCATCAGAAATCTATTTTGGCACAAGAAATTTATGTTCTAGCTCATTGTATGTACCACTTAAAACATCATTGTAGCTCTAAAATATTGGTCCCAGCAACTCTGAAAATGGTTTGAAAAATGATTTACTCAATTTGTTCCTAATAGCTCTGAAATATTGGTCCCAGCAGTATGTTTGTTTTGAGTTTCTATAGTGTATGTTCTCAATTTTTGTACCTATTCAGAATAATATCATGTGTGGTATCCCAGAACTCAACTTGCAGTTCTCAGCATATGTGTTATCGTAGGTCTGCAATATTGTTCCATCAGCCCGCCAAAAATTTTGAGCATCCTTAGGTTTTAGAATAATCTGTAGGTCTGCAGTATAATTAGTTGATAGATGCAATTTAAACTATCAATTCATAATTTTTGTGTTTATGACAAATGGAGAATGAACGAACTCTTTGATAATAAGATGAACACATAAATCTGGCACTAAAATGGAATGAGTTAATAAGAATGGATAGTCATAATTCAAGTGGATGGATATCATTGAAATCAGTGCTGGGGTGGGATTGAACCTGATTTGAGTTCGGAGCATGGGTTTTGCGGTCCAATCAAGTGGATAGGCATCATCAGTGATGTGTTGTATGTATATGGGTTTAGTGGTCCGATCAAGTGGATAGTCACAATTCAAGTTGATAGGTATCATTGGTCCCAGGGTGCAATCAAATGGATAGTCACAATCAGTGCCGGAGTGGATCGAGTCTGATTTGGGTTCGAAGTATGGGTTTAGCGGTCCGATCAAGTGGATAGGCATTATCGGTGATGTGTTGTGAAGTATGAATTTAGTGGTCTGATCAAGTGGATAGCCACAATTCAAGTGGATAGGTATCATTGGTCATAGGGTGCAATCAAGTGGATAGTCACAATCAGTGTCAGGGTAGGATCAAAGTCTGATTTGAGCTCGAAGTATGGGTTTAGCGGTCTGTTCAAGTGGATAGACATCATCGATGATGTATTCTGAAGCATGGATTTAGTGGTCCAATCAAGTGGATAGTCATAATTCAAGTGGCTAAGTATCATTGGTCCCAGATACAATCAAGTGGATAGTCACAATCAGGGTCGGGATCGGATCGAGACTAATTTGGACTCAAAGTATGGATTTAGCAGTCCGATTAAGTGGATAGACATCACCGATGACATGTTGTAAAAGCATGGGTTTAGTGGTCTGATCAAGTGGATAGTCACAATTCAAGTGGATAGATATCATTGATCCTAGGGTGCAATCAAGTGGATAGAGCTACAACCATCTGCCAATTGATTTGGGTTCAATTGATTTGGGCTCAATTGATTTGGGTTCAATCAAGCATGGGTCCGATCAAGTAAATCATCCGTCAATTGATTTGGGTTCAATTGATAGATGTCATTGGTTGCAAGAGTGCAATCAGACTAACATCGACCTACACTTGGGTTCCGGCATGAGTTTAGTTGTCCAACCTTGATTTGGGTTCCAACATGACTTGGATCCAAACCATGATTGAGCCATTTTCAGCTTGATGAAATCAATTGGATTCAAATCAAAATTTAATTAGTGATACTACATAGAGAGCTCTTGAAATTAATCCTCAAAAATTTAGGCACCTAAAGTGGCCGTCATAATTTTTAGCCCATCCCTTTATTTTGACTCCAGGTGCTCTCTTACACCAATCAAACAAGCACTCCCCTCCTTTCTCCATGCATGCCCTAACCTCCTTGCCTCCCACCTTCGCTTCTCAAGTGCTTCCTTGCACCTCATGATCGATGGTGTCATCGCACCTATCCCCTCCTCCGCTCTCACCGACCCCATCCCCATCGCTCGCATTGGTGGTGTCGTCGCATCTATCCCCTCACCCGCTGCCTCCAGGTGCCCCTTTGAAGTCTCCATGCGTGCCCTAACCCCCTGCCTCTTCTCCTCACGGTGAGCCATCTTCTTCTCCTCCACGTATCTGGTTTACTCAAGTTGCCCATTTTTGGTGGTTTGGAAAATAGTTTACTTATTTTATTCCTAGTAGATCTGAAATATTGGTCCCAACAACATGTTTGTTTTGAGTTTCTATAGTGTATGTTCTCAATTTCTTTACATGTTTCTGTAGTGTTTATTTTGAGTTTCTGAAAAATGGTTTAGAAATAATCAGTTGTACAGTAGTATTGTTCCATCAGCCTAGCCAAAAATTTTGAGCATTTTTAGGTTTTGTAAAGTATGCAATAATTAGTTGATAGATGCAGTTTAAACTATCCAAATCATAATTTTTATACCTATCATAGGAGTGCAATAACAAATAAAATGAATGACCTCTTTGTCTTTGTGGAAAGGGTGTGATGAAGCTTTATGTTTCTAAAAAGCAAGCAACTTATGGGCATTACTTCTATCATTGCCCTGATTGGCAAGAATTTTTTTTTCCTTACAAATAGGCTTCGAATTATTCATCTACTGACATTGTGATGATTTAAATTTTGTAGAACCATGCTGGAAGTTTTGTTTGATTAGATCATTATGAAAGATCAAAGATTGTTCGTTCAGATGGTGTAATATGACAAGATCAAAGCAGGCACAACCTTAATTATAGAAAGTGGCTTCTTCTTGCTTGTTGTAAATGCAATGCATGTCTCGTTTTCTTATTAATGTTGGTAATACTAATTTTGGTTACATGCATTCTATGTGGATAGCATATTTTATATGTATAATCTTTCAAAATATTACCTCGAACAATGTATAAATCTATTCGTCATGTATGACATTTGAGAAGGTTTTATGTAATGAAAGATTAGCTTTTTGATAAGTTTTTGGATGGAAAAATCAGAGGCTGAAATTATTATGACTTGGAGCTCTTGCTTTATGGTATAATTTTTTCAGTTGTAAATTTCTTATGTAATTTTTTTAGTTGTAAATTTTAGTTGTTCTGAGGATTTGAATATAAAGTTTTCTCGATCATACATTAGGACATGTAGCTAAATCATAGGTGGGTCAAAATACTAAATGGGTAAAGTTTGCAACAATATTTTTTTGATTTGTGTGTGGATCTAGATTTAGCTGATGGTTATTAATACGCTTGGTGGTCCGAGGCCTTTTCCTTGCTTTGATTCTTTTTTCCTCCTATTTTGCATTTTTGAGGAAATTCTCTCCTTTTTATCATCAGATTTTTGGCCATTTGAGGTTTTTCTTAGATGACCTGTCTTCATTTCATTTACTGTTTAAAATATATGGTGGATTCCTACCAATTTTTTTAACAATGATCATAACATTATTTTATATACATGTTCATTAGGTTTTGCTTGTACATACCATATTTTGATCTGATCTTTGAAGCAAAGTTTTGCATTATTCTAACTTACTTGTGATCTCAAAATATGTAATTTAATAGTAAAAGACGCACCATTAGTTAGAATAAAATTCTCTTACCCATAAATCTGATGCATCTAATGGCATGTGGTTTTTAACAAAGAAATAAAGAAGTCATGCCAACCAGTCTATTGAGCAGTGGCGGTAGGACCATAACATAAAAGTTGACTATATTAGTAAGTGATTGGGCGATATATTATCTCTGGATAGCTACGTATTATATGATCGTATTTCTTGTAATATCTACATCGATACTTCCGTATTTCAAAATGAGACTTCAAGTACTTTTTCGGTGCTCCTTTGCTACTCACAGGAAAAGGATCAAGGATCTTATTAGAAGTAATATTATCTCCATCGAGATGATCTTCAGTATAAAAACTTACAACCTGATGATTATTACAAATTCTTAGATGCTTTCATTGATTATCTATTATTGCTAATATTTTATCATAGAGCTCTTCAGACTTGGATGCTTCATAAAATATCTAATTTTCAATTCTTATCAAATGCTGATATCTAATCGATTGCTGGGATATATGGTATATGCCTGAATACCTATTTGATGGGATTTCTATTTTAGCATTTTTTATCCAACGAGACCATATGCAGCATAAAGAAATCTTTGTGTATCCTAAATGATTCAAAACAACAAAAATATGGCTACAAAGTATCCCCTCTATTTGTAATTTCAAGCAACTGCATGTAATTTTTTCAATACCATCATCAAATATGCAATCAACCTTAGCTATAATTTCATCATCTTTTGCTATAATGAAGGCCAATGAAGGAGATGAATTTACAACATTGGTAATGACATAGTATCTTATCTTTAAAAATTTTTTTATAGATGCTTAAATACTGCAAAGATGTATATATTTGCCACATCCATTTCTAATTTTATTAGATCTATACAATAAAAAAAAAAATAATTATGATGCTCTACAATCATCATGAGTCTCATTTTGAGGCAACCTTAATACACATAGTTCATAATGATCAATGAGATCTTTTAAATATATCTTTCGATCAAAATATCTGTAAAGATTAGAGTTCAGACTCTCACTTCATTGCATACTTGTATATCCAAAAAAACTTATCCTTGGAGATAAACTGTAGCCCAATATTTTTTTATTTTGTATAGTATCTTCATGTATTCATGATCTTCACTGATCTCATACTTCACAACAATTTCATTCCATTTACTCTCAAATTCATATGGACTACATCTGTCAAACATTAGACTTCTAATATCAGATAAAATAGTGAGATTTTTAATATGATCAGGCAACTTTCTCAACATATGCCAACTATATAAGCGATGAACAGTATTTAGAAATATGCTCTTGATTGCTTTAACATTACACGGTCACCATCTGTAATGGCAGACTTGGAATGATTTTGATACATTACTTTCAAAAATATTGATAATAACTACTTATAACTTTCAACAGTCTCATTAGAAACAACTTTACATTCAAAAATTATAGTTTTACAATGATAGTTTATTCCAACAAAAAGAATAAAAGATATAGAATAACGATTAGTATGATATGTACCGTCGAATATGAGTACATCTTCAAATACATTGTAATCAAGACGAGATTAAGTATCACACTAAAATAAATTGATCAAATGACCTTCACAACCTGTTTCATAATTATAAAAAAATTTTGAGCATCTTTATTACATATCTTTATATAATTTATTGTCTCCTCGGCATCTCCTTGAAGAATCTTTTTTTAATATTTTGGTATTGAAAATTATAAAGATCCTTTGCTATGAAACTAAGATACTCATATCCACCTTCTTTATTCTCTATAAAATTTAAAATTTTATTTAGATAAATACCCACAGCTGCTAAGCTAGAAATTTTTATCTTTTTAGCATCATCAATGTTACGATGTAATCTAAGAAATAGAACTTCATCTATTTCGGCTAACTGATGATTATGTTCTTCATTAAAATCAAGAACAAACCACTTTTCTATATTTCAATCCAGATGAATTATCAGTTGTGCAGGACACTTGCATCAAGTAAGAGCCTATTCTTTTCTTTCTCTTTCTATTATATCCATATGCTTCTCGTCTCTTAATCCTTTCCTTGAGCAAACAAAACATCTTTAGATTATGACATTGGATTTCGAATCATGTAATACTTTATTTTTTCTAATGCTAAACCCATGATACTTGGCATATGTATTGAAAAATTGATAACCTTGCTCTTCTAATGAAAAGGTCACTAAGATAACATCTTCAAATGTAACATATTGTGGATTAATAGAATCATACTGAGTTAAATCTTTGTTAACTTCATCATAGGCATCTTGCTTTTCAACACAAAATTGCTTTCCATAAATTGATATGGTAAATTCACCTACATTGAATGGTAAAAAAAAAAATCACAAAACATGCAAAATTATCTTAAAATGAGTGATAAAAGAAAGATCGCAAGACGTGCAGAATTATCTTAAAATGAATGATAAAAAAAAAGATCACAAAATATGTAGATCATAAATCATCGTTACCTGAATCCAACTCACCAAACAGTTCACTTACTCAAGGGGGTGGAAGAATCCAGAAGCAAAACTACTGCAATGCCAGTTAGAGTAGGGAGATTCATAACCGAATGCTCCAGATGAGAGGAACGGGGGGCGACGGTGCCATCACAGGGAGGTCGCGACATGGGGATGCCGTGGGTACAGAAACATAGCGGGCGACGATCCTGAGGTGGAAGACGATCGAACATGCCAGACAAGAAGAGGGGGCGGTGATGCTGTCAGCATGGGGACACCACTGATATGTGGACCCTGCAGATGAGAGGAGGGGGGTGGTGAAGGGAGGGGGTCCCAAAAAGAAGGGTAACTCCTGCTCGCATAAGGAGGGGATGTAATACCTAATGCAATAAAAGAGGCAACTTTAGTAGTAGAAGTGATAGAAAGTAGTTAAACAAAAAATGAAAGAGGCTTATCTCTGTGAAGTGATGCCGGAGAAAGGAACGGAAAAAAATATCCTTGACCTTCTGGAGTACAAAACTAAGGCAAGCGAAGGAGCTTCAGCCCTAAGTGACGGCTAGTGTTTGCATAGGAAAGGAGAAGAAGAGAGAAAAGTCAAGAACATGATCTAGAGTACTCTAGATCATTTAAATATCAATCGAATAAATGGGTGGTGGGTGAGACCAAACCCGATCTGCCTTTCCAACCCGCTATGAAGCAGTGAGAGTAACCCAGGTCCAGCCGACAGAGAAGCATCCAACCAGCCTAAGTTGAGCACAGAAAGGCCAGTCCAACGGACGAACAAACCATCCAAATACCCATATATCTGATTATGCATTTTATATAAATTTTCTTGTAATTTCAGCTGAACAGCTGAGTATAAATAAGCTATAATAGGGATAAAAGAAGGCAAGTAATGAATGGTTATTTCTCTTCTAAATTTCTAGCTCTCTCCCTCTCTCCCAGATCTACCTCCAAGATCTCTCCCTCTTCTCTCTGAACTATCTAAATTTACACCCCCAAACCTTCTTTCTTCCTCTCTGCTCTCAATCCAAACTCTTTCTTTTTCTTCACTATACCTGAAATACCTTTGATCAGGGTACATTGGCTATGACATTCATCATCAGAGTACAGAGATGTTAATAATTTCGTATCAGAGTGTTGGGATTCTTAGATCTGAGGGCATGGACACCACAATTCATAGATTCTTCAAGTTATGCAGATCGGCAACAGGTATTAAGTCTGAGCATGAATTTCATTCACAGTAGATAGAAATAATAATATATCTTAAAACTGTACCAAAAAATGGGAGGATGATTACTGCTCCATTAGTTAGGAACAATAATCTGACCTCAAAGGATTATCATCGACCACCTTGGTAGATTAATTGTCGTTGCTAGGAGTATACATGAGAAGCACTCAATAAATGTTTGTAAAAATTACTCAAAATAATTTCAAAAGAACTCAAAATAGGGGTGAAACACAGAAACAGATTCAAATACCACAGTCAATCTAAATTAGTAGAAGAAAGTATGGTGGAGGGAACCAAATTGAAAGACATTAGTGAAAATCTTAAAATCTTAAAAGAAAAAATGCAGATGCTTACCACCGAATGCCACAACCAGATGGAAGAGAGATTGCAACAGGTTACAAGGGAATATAATGTTAAAATGAGAATTCTAGGAGATAGTTGGATGAAATGCAACAAGAAAAAAAATAAAGATATAGAGCATTACAGATTGAAGCAGCAAAGAAGCATGAAATTATGATGCAGGAACAGACTTGCGGATATGAGCAATTACTGAAGTTGTTCTCTCCCTAGCCATTAGTAACTCATTCTATTAATCAATTTCCTGCACACAATACTCTCATAATCATAAGAGAAGGAAAAATAAATACATATGAACATCCTAGTGCTAGTACTTCAGCAATATCAATTGAAGACAAAGGCAAAGGGTTGTTACCCACTCCACATGGGCCATTTGACAGAATGGAGGAAACCCAATGCAGAACCAATTTTCACATACTTTACTCGAAACTTGATTTTCCAACCTTTAGTAGAGAGAAACTCAGAGAATGAAGTAGTAAATGTGAGCAGTACTTCAGAATATATAAGATACCTATTCTCCACTAGGTGGAGATAGCCACAATGCATTTCATATGGAAGGAACATTGGTGGAAAGAAGGTTACTTTATTGACAAACCAAATCTGAACTGGGAAGAGTTAGTAGAGGTGGTCTATCAGAGATTTAATAGCAACAGCATGAAACAGTTAGTCAGAAAATTCAACAAGTTGGTGCAAATGAAAACTGTGGAGAAATATCAAAAAAAATTTAAGGATCTAAAGGCCAGAATGTTATATTACAACCTAGCTCTAACTGAACAGTACTTTATAGAAAGCTACATAAGTGGACTAAAAAGAAGAGTTAGTTTCATTTATTGACCTATCTCATCCAACAATATTAGAAGAAGTATATGAACAAGTCAAGCTCCATGAGCAAGTACTGTCAGTTATGTAGAAAAAAAATAAAATGACCAATAGAACAACCTTAACACAATCAACTGGCTACCATACTCCTAGATCAGTGGTACAAAGAGAAGGTATTAATCTTTAATTATCAAAAACCCAAACTTGCCTCAAGGAGTCAGTAAGCAGCAATGGGAACAAAGAAGGACAGTCAGTTTTTGCTTTAGATGTGGGGAGAAATATCATTTCGGCCATCAATGTTCATAGAAATCAGCACATTCCATTAATGTTACAATAGAAGCAGATAAGGTTTTTAATGAGCACCTATTGCATAAGGAAGAAGTAGAAGGGTAGACCTTGATGGGGGAAGAAGAGGAGAATGAGTTGGGGACTGCAATCTATACCTTAGTGGGACAGAATCAGCATGATACTATTAAGATCCAAGAAGAAGCTGGTAACAAGACGGTAATCATTCTGATTGATATTGACAGCACCCATAGTTTCATAGACTTTCAAGTGGTCAAAGAAGTAAAGGCTACTCTTACTCTAGCAATCCCACTTATAGTGACTATGGCCAATAGACACAAAATTCTGAGCAAATTAAAATGTGCTAACTTCCAGTGGACCATGCAAGGAGAGCCATATAAGGCTGATTTAAGAGTGATTAGGCTGGATGGATCAAGTATAATTCTAAAAATAGACTGGTTGAAGACATATGGAAAGATAACATTTGACTATTAAGATAATTCTGTAATCTTTATTAAGGATGGGAGGCAGATGACTTTTAAGAGAATAATAGAGGGATCGAAATTGAAGTTTACCAAGACTAAACTCCAAACAGTTACTGCTACATAATGGTACAAGGCTGGATTAAAGGACAATTGCTGTGTCATTGGGCAGCTGGTGAACTTTGAGAGAGACAAGGCCGAAGCGAAGATACCTTCTTTAGTGAATGAGGTGCTGGAGCAGTACTCAGACGTATTTCAAGAATCTAAAATTTGCCACCTAGCAGACCTTAAAATCATAAAATATCACTATTGCCAGGAACCAACCCTATCAATATTAGACCTTACAGGTTCACTTTTGAGCAACAAGATGAGATAGAGAGGCAGAAACAAGAAATGCTCAAGTCTACAATCATCCAGTCCAGTACCAGCCCTTATGCCGCACCAGTGCTCTTAGTGAGAAAAAAGGATAATAGTTGAAGGTTCTGTGTGGATTATAGATAACTTAACAAGGCAACTGTGAAGGACAAATATCCTATTCCTTTAATCGATGATTTCTTGGATGAACTTTAAGGGTTGCAATATTTTTCTAAGATAGACCAGAGATCTGGATACACCAAGTGAGGATGAGTCCAGAAGATGTGCATAAGATGGCATTTAGAACTCATATGGAGCATTATAAGTTCTTGGTTATGCCCTTTAGGCTAATCAATGCACCTGTGACATTCCAAGCCATCATGAATGAGGTTTTCTCTACCTATCTCAAAAAATTTGTATTAGTTTTCTTTGATGACATTCTTGTGTACAGCCAAATATTGAAGGAGCATGTGAAACACCTCAAAGAGGTACTAACCTTATTGAGGAGGAACCAATTATATGCCAAAATATCCAAGTACTTTTTCGGACAGCAACAGGTGGAATATGACATTATTTCAAGAGGAGTAGCCACTAGTCCAGATAAGGTGGTAGCAATAAAAAAGTGGCCTACCCTAGCTAAACTCAAAGAATTGAGAGGATTCTTGGGACTCGCAGGGTATTACAGAAGATTTATTAAAGGATATGGGGCCATCAGTAAACCTCTAATTGAACTTTTCAAGAACGATAATTTTTAATGGAGTGAGATAGCTCTAGAGGCATTTGAAAGACTGAAGAAAGTAATGTCAATAGCCCCAGTCCTAGCAATGCCCAACTATTCCTTACTCTTTACCCTAAAAGTGGATGCCGGTGGATATGGGATTGGAGCAGCACTCACGCAACAAGAAGACAAATAGCATACCTTAACAAGGGATTAAGTGAAAGGCACAGGAGACTATCAAAAATGAAAAAAAATTCTTAGCCATCCTACTGGCAGTGTCTAAATGGAAGCATTACATTAGTCCTAGACCTTTCATCATCAACACCGACCATCAGAGCCTCAAATACTTACTAGAGCAGAAGATTACCACTGCCACTTAGCAAAAAGGAATGTTGAAACTCATAGGGTCAGATTATACAATACAATATAAGAAAGTGAAACAAAATCTTGCTACGGATGCCTTATCTAGATGGAGATTTGAAGAAGAAAACATGCAAGTTATCATTGCAATAGTACCTACTTGGAGTATTGAGATTGCCAACAGTTATAAAGGGGACCAGCAAACCCAACAGATCATAGTAGAGGTACTCATTAAATTTGAATCACAACCCGATTATTTCTATAAGCAAGGGGTGCTCAAATTCAAAAGGAGAATTTATATTGGAAGTACAGGAAAATTAAGACAGAAACTTTTAGAATTGATGCATGCATCATCTTCGAGGGGACAATTTGGAATGAACCATGCTTATAAGAGGATCAAGTAATTATTTTATTGGCCCGAAATGAAACAAAAGGTGGAGGAAAAGGTGAAAGAATATGAGATTTGTATTAAGAACAAAATCGATGGGACTCCTTATGTATGGCTGCTATAACCATTACAAATTCTGACTCAAGCTTGGTAAGAAATCAATATAGACTTCATAGAGGCTCTGCCCAAATCTGAAGGGAAGGATACTATACTAGTGATAGTAGATCGACTCACCAAATATGTACATTTCATTCCCCTAACTCATCTCTACTCGGCACAAGATGTAGCAAGGGCCTTCCTGGATACTGTGTATAAGTTGCATGGGATGCCTCAAGGAATTATATTAGTAGGGATAAGATATTCACCGGTCAAGCATGAAAAAATTTGTTCAAATTAATGAAGGTCAAGTTACACTAAAGCACTGCCTATCACCTACAAACAGATGGGCAAACTGAAGTAGTGAATCGATGTCTGGAGACTTACTTGCACTACCTGTGCCTCCAGAGTCCCCACAAATGGCTCAAATAGATATCCCTAACTGAATGGTGGTACAACACCAACTACCACTTCTCCTTCGGGATGACACCCTATCAGGCCTTATATGATCATCCACCCCCGATGTATCCGATGGTCAACCTAGGAATGGGCATACATACTACAGTAGAAGACTGAAACAAGGAAAGGAGCAAAATGATACAAATGCTAAGGGACAAACTCAAAAAGGCTCAAAACTGCATAAAACAAAATGCAGACAAGAGAAGAGTGGACAAAGAGTACAAGAAAGGAGATATAGTATACCTTAAGCTCTAGCCGTATCGACAAAGTACAGTGGTAGTCCACAAGAATCTCAAACTTACCTCACAATATTACGACCCCTTCAAGATATTAGAAAGGATCGGATCTATGGCTCATTGGCTTCAACTTCCTGAAGGATCCCAAATACATCTTGTCTTTCATATATCCCTATTAAAGTGAGGGATTCAAAATTCACAGCAAGCCTCACCGACAGTACCTCTCACTGGGGAAGATGGATAGCTTTTAGCCCAGTCCGAGAAGATTTTGGACCGTAGAATGGTTTGCCGAGGGAACAGAGCAGTTACCCAAGTCCTCGTCAAATAAAGTAATCTCAGTGAGGAAGAAGCCACTTAAGAGGATTATTGGGTCCTCAAGGGCCAGTTTTCTTAGTTTGATCCTTGAGGACAAGGATTTATTGGAGTAGGAGGGGATGTAACCCTGATGTAATAAAAGAGACAACTTTAATAGTAGAAGTGGTAGAAAGTAGATAAACAAACAATGAAAGAAACTTATCTCTGAGAAGTAGCGCCGGAGAAGAGAACAGGAAAGAGTATCTTTGACCTTCTGGAGTACAAAACTGAGACAAGCGAAGGAGCTTCAACCCTAAGTGGTGGCTAGGGTTTGCACAGGGAAGGAGAAGAAGAGAGGAAAGTCAAAAATAGGATCTAAAGTACTCTAGATCACTTAAATATCAGTCGGATAAACGGGTGGTGGGCAAGATCAAATCCAATCTATCTTTTCAATCTACTATGAAGTGACGAGAGCAGTCCAGATCCAGCCGACAAAGAAGCATCCAACCAGCCCAGGTTGAGCACAGGAAGGCTAGTCCAATAGATGAACAAACCATCCAAATGCCCATATATCTCATTATGCATTTCATGTAAATTTCCTTATAATTTCAACTGAATAGTTAAGTATAAATAAGCTGTAATAGAAAAAATAGAAGGCAAGTAATGAATGGTTATTTTTCTCTCAAATTTCTCTCTCTCTCTCCCAGATCTCTCCCTCTTCTCTCTGAACTATCTAAATTCACACCCCCAAATCTTCTTTCTTCCTCTTTGCTATCAATCCAAACTCTTCTTTTCTCTTCACTGTACCTGGAATACCTTTGATCAGGATAACATTGACTGTGACATTCATCATTAAAGTACAGGGATGTTATAGGAGCGACTGGCAAGAGGAGGGGGCGGCCAGTGTTGCCCTTATAGAGAGGCTACGGTACGGGGAGGGAATAGGCAAGGGTCCGGGGGTCAAAGACACCCGAACACAGTGGGAGAGAGGAGGGTCCGGCAATGCTGCTGGCACAGGGAGGCCACCGACATGGGAAGGCCGCCAGCACGAAAATGCTGGGGAGGGAGGGGAGGGGGCGGCGAAGGGAAATGGGAGCCAAGGGGATCGGAGAATGGTGAGGGAAGTCACACAAAAAAATTAATAAAAAATTCTAAGGGTTATCGGTTGGTAACCTATTGGGATGAAAGTCCCTTAATTAACCTCAAATAACCAATAGTCAAAATGCTCTTTAATTTTTATTAAAATATATTTAAGGAGTACCATAGCACAACCCTCAAAACGATCCCCAATCTATGCCTCATACTATCATGTGGCTGCTTGGGCTCAGGAATAGAGGCATGGGTCCCTCATTGACAGATGTCCCATTATCCAATGGAAAATCTGCCTCCTCGTCAATAGAGGCCTCCCAGCCCGCCCCCCAATAACTTTTTTTTTTATGGTAGAACTGATCAACATCATTAATATTATTATCAAGCCCAAAAAGCCGCCCAGCTTGCAAGATACCTTCTAAGAGTTCAAATCCAAAATAGCAAAATAAAAAATAGAAGATAAAAATATACAAAATAGGTGATAAGGTAACAAAGCTACAAAGGATCAAATATGCATGAATATGAACAAAGGTAAGATGCAGAGGATGTAGGTGCACTGCAGACAAAATGGATGTGGAGATATGTGCTGATGAAGCCAACTTAAAGTATGAAACAATAGTAATGAAGTCAGAAACTCCAAAAAAGATCAAGGTTGATTGCAAAGCAAGGCTCCAACCAATCACAGTTGCGATTAGAATAAGTATAATTAGTGTTATTGTGATCTACAACATAGAGATCTCCTGGCAATCAACACTAAAGGGATCCTTCCCATCGGTTACAATGATCTATGAAACATCATTTGAGAAATAAAGCTCATTGCAATTTAAAGGCACAGATATGTAAGATAAATAAATTGACAGCCCATTTCCATTGGTAATCAGTTGCAGAGACACATCATTTGGGATAAAATAATAATAATAACTAGAGCTGTCAAGATGGACCGACCTGTCCTGACCTACCCCGACTCATCCTGACCCTCCTCTAAGCGACGCGAGGTGGGCTAATATGTTTAACTGGCAGGTTAGAAAAACTTCAACCCGATCCAACCCATCATGGGCTGCGGGTTAAACGGGCCACTCCACCAAAATTCTCCCCCTCCAAAAAAAAACTATTAACCCTTCTCTCTCCACTCCACGTCCCTTCTACGATCTTTTGAGAGTTGATAATTTTTTTTACTAAATAAAATAAATGGATAACTGAACAAGAGTCAAGGCCATAAGGAGATTTGATAATATTTTTTTTTATTAAACAAAATAGGTGGGCCAGCCCGCCCCAACCCGCCAATCCAAATGGGACGGGTCATTTGACCCACTTCTACATGGGTTGCTAAAATATGAACCCAATCCACCTCATTTACATGATGGGATGGGCCAATCCGATGGACTCAATCCAAATTGACAGCTCTAACAATAGTAGGATCCTTGTAAACAGCAAACACTATGCAAGATATATCCTGATTTTGTGGTCCATGAGGTAAAAATATTCTGGCAATCAACATTGTGGTTTTCATCAGTGTCCAGGTGTAGTGACAAGTCATTTGAGATTAAATAATAGCAACAGGATCCCTATATACAATAAAAACCATGCGAGATATGTTCTCTTTGCAAAATATGGCAAACAATACCTGTCACTCCTTTTGAATTGGAGCAAAGAGATGCCAGCTCCCATCAGTATCGGAGTCATATGGTACATCGGATGGGAGACAAGTAAGGTGCCAAACAGAATACCTTAGTATAATTATAGAGGAGTATGAAGAGCAGACACATTTTCCATCAGTTAAAACATCCTTTGGGCTAAAGAAAGCGCAAATATGTTGATATTTAATGAAAAGCCATTGCACAGCTGAAATAGATGCTCTATATATCTTATCAAGAGTAAGGTGACAATAAAGACACGGGTGATGAGGGACATATGCAATTTACAAAATTGAAATCCAGAGAATCCAATTTAAAGAAGGTGTATGTACCAATCAGATAAAATTGCACTATAAATAAGTAACTGCAACCCATATAAAGAGGCTAAAATCATAGAATATATGCATAAATAAATCAGATCTAGAAAACACTAAAATTTGACTGAGCATAAAGTAGTTTGAGTCAATAAGATCTTGAGATAACCAACGATAGCTTACCAGGATTGAAAGTGTGGCAAAGGAAACCAGGTTGAAAGACATTAGTGAAAACCTTAAAATCTTAAAAGAAAAAATACAGATGCTTACCATCGAATTCCACAATCAGATGGAAAAGAGATTGCAACAAGTTACAGGGGAATATAATGTTAAAATAGGAATTCTAGTGAGACAGTTGGATGAAATGCAACAAGAAAAAAAACAAAGATATGAAGTATTGCAGATTGAAGCAGCAAAAAAGCATGAAATATGATGCAGGAACAGACTTGTAGACATGAGCAATTACTGAAGTTATTCTCTCCCTAGCCATCAGTAACTCATTCTATTAATCAATTTTTTGCACACAGTACTCTCATAATCATAAGAGAAGAAAAAATAAATACATATGAACATCCTGATGCTAGTACTTCAGCAATATCAATTGAAGACAAAGGCAAAGGGTTGTTATCCACTCCACATGGACCATTTGACAGAATGGAGGAAACCCAATGCAGAACCAATTTTCATGTACCATATCTGAAACTTGATTTTCCAACCTTTAGGAGAGAGGAACCTAGAGAATGGAGCAGTAAATGTAAGCAGTACTTAAGAATATATAAGATACCTATTCCCCACTTGGTGGAGATAGCCACAATGTATTTCATAGGGAAGGAACATCAATGGAAAGAAGGTTACTTTATTGACAAACCAAATTTAAATTGGGAAGAGTTAGTAGAGGTGGTCTATCAGAGATTTAATAGCAACAGCATGAAACAGTTAGTCAGATAATTCAACAAGTTGGTGCAAATGGAAACTGTGGAGAAATATCAGAAAAATTTAAGGACCTGTGGGCTAGAATGTTATATTACAACCTCGCTCTCACCGAACAGTACTTTATAGAAAGCTACATAAGCGGACTAAAGAAAGAGTTAGTTTCATTTATTGACCTATCTCATCTAACAATATTAGAAGAAGTATATGAACAAGTCAAGCTCTATGAGCAAGTACTATCAGTTTTGTGGAAAAAGAGTAAGATGACCAATAGAACAACCTTAACACAATCAACAGGCTACCATACTCCTAGATCAATTGTACAAAGAGAAGGTATTAAGTCTTTAATTACCAAAAACCCAAACTTGCCTCAAGGAGTCAGTAAGCAGCAATGGGAATAAAGAAGGACAATCGATTTTTGCTTTAGATGTGGGGAGAAATACCATTTCGGCCACCAGTGTTCATAGAAATCAGCACATTCCATTAATGTTGCAGTAGAAACAGATGAGTCTTTTAATGAGCACCTATTACATGAGGAAGAAGTAGAAGGGGAGACCTTGATGGGGGAAGAAGAGGAGAATGAGTTGGGGACTGCAGTCTATGCCTTAGTGGGACAGAATCAGCATGATACTATTAAGATCCAAGAAGAAGCTGGTAACAAGACGGTAATCATTCTGATTGATATTGACAGCACCCATAATTTCATAAACTTTCAGGTGGTCAAAGAAGTGAAGGCTACTCTTACTCCAGCAATCCCACTTATAGTGACGATGGCCAACAGACACAAAGTCCTGAGCAAATTAAAATGTGCTAACTTCCAGTAGACTATGCAAGGAGAGCTATATAAGACTGATTTAAGAGTGATTAGGCTGGATGGATTAATTATAATTCTAAAAATAGAATGGTTGAGGACATACGGGAAGGTAACATTTGACTATTAAGATAATTATGTAACCTTTAGTAAGGATGGGAGGCAGATGACTCTTAAGAGAATAATAGAGGGGTCGAAATTGAATTTTATCAAGACTAAACTCTAAATAGTTACTGCCACATAATGGTACAAGGCTGGATTGAAAGACAATTGCTGTGTCATTGGGCAATTGGTGAACTCTGAGAGAGACAAGGTCAAAGTGGAGATACCTTCTTTAGTGAATGAGGAGCTGGAGCAGTACTCAGACGTGTTCTAAGAATCTAAAGGTTTGCCACCTAGCAAACCTTAAAATCACAGAATACCACTATTGCCAGGAACCAACCCTGTCAATATTAGACCTTACGGGTTCACCTTTGAGCAAAAAGATGAGATAGAGAGGCAGATATAAGAAATGCTCAAGTCTAATCATCCAGCCCAGTACCAGCCCTTATGCCTCACCAGTGCTCTTAGTGAGAAAAAAGGACAATAGTTGAAGATTCTGTGTGGATTATAAATGACTTAACAAGGCAATTGTGAAGGACAAATATCCTATTCCTTTAATCGATGATCTCTTAGATGAACTTTAAGGATCGCAATATTTTTCTAAGATAGACCTGAGATCTGGATACCACCAAGTGAGGATGAGTCCAGAAGATGTGCATAAGATGGCATTTAGAACTCATATGGAGCATTATGAGTTCTTGATTATGCCCTTTAGGCTAACCAATGCACCTGTGACATTCCAAGCCATCATGAATGAGGTTTTCTCTACCTATCTCAGAAAATTTGTGTTAGGTTTTTTTGATAACATTCTTGTGTACAATCAAATATGGGAGGAACATGTGGAACACCTTAAAGAGGTACTAACCTTATTGAGGAGGAACCAATTATATGCCAAAAGGTCCAAGTACTTCTTTGGGCAGTAGTAGGTGGAATATGACATTATTTCAAGAGGAGTAGCCATTGGTCCAAATAAGATGGTAGCAATGAAAAAGTGGCCTACCCCAGCTACACTCAAAGAATTGAGAGAATTCTTGGGACTCGCAAGGTCTTACAGAAGATTTATTAAAGGATATGCGGCCATCAGCAAACCCCTAACTGAACTTTTCAAGAACGATAATTTTCATTGGAGTGAGAGCTCAAGAGGCATTTGAAAGATTGAAGGAAGTAATGTCAATAGCCCTAGTCCTAGCAATGCCCAACTATTCCTTACTCTTTATCCTAAAAGTGGATGTTGGTGGATATGAGATTGGAGCAGTACTCACACAACAAGGAAGACAAATAGCATACCTTAGCAAGGGATTAAGTGAAAGGCACCTAAGACTATCAAAAATGAAAACGAATTCTTAGCCATCCTACTGGCAGTGTCTAAATGGACGCATTACATTAGTCCAGACCTTTCATCATCAACACCGACCATCAGAGCCTCAAATACTTACTAGAGCAGAAGATTACCACTGCCACTCAGCAAAAAGGGATGTTGAAACTCATGGGGTCAGATTATACAATACAATATAAGAAAGTAAAACAAAATCTTACTGCGGATGCCTTATCTAGATGGAGATTTGGAGAAAGAAACATGCAAGCTATCATAGCAGTAGTACCTACTTGGAGTATTGAGATTGCCAACAATTATAAAGGGGACCAGCAAACCCAACAAATCATAGCAGAGGTACTCATTAAACCTGAATCACAATCTGATTATTTCTATAAGCAAGGGGTGCTCTTAGAATTGATGCATGCATCATCTTCGGGGGGACAATTTGGGATGAACCATACATACAGGAGGATCAAGTAATTATTTCATTGGCCCGGAATGAAACAAAAGGTGGAGAAAAAGATGAAAGAATATGAGGTTTGTATTAAGAACAAAATCGATGGGACTCCTTATGTAGGGCTGTTATAACCATTACAAATTTCGACTCAAGCTTGGTAAGAAATCAATATGGACTTCATAGAGGCTCTTTCCAAATCTAAAGGGAAGGATACTATACTAGTGGTAGTAGATCGACTCACCAAATATGCACATTTCATTTTTCTAACTCATCCCTAGTCAGCACAAGATGTAGCAAGGGCCTTCCTGGATACTGTGTATAAATTGCATGGGATGCCTCAAGGAATTATATTAGATAGGGATAAGATATTCATCAGTCAAGCATGAAAAAATTTGTTCAAATCAATGGAGGTCAAGTTACACTTGAGCACCATCGATCACCCACAAACAGACGGGCAAACTGAAGTAGTGAATTGATGTCTGGAGACTTGCGCTGCCTATGCTTCCAGAGTCTCCACAAATGGCTCAAATGGATACCCCTGACGGAGTGGTGGTACAACACCAACCACCACTTCTCCCTCGAGATGACACCCTATCAAGCCTTATATGGTCATCCACCCCCGATGTATCCGGTGGTCAACCTGAGAATGGGCATACATACTATAGTAGAAGATTGGAACAAGGAAATGAGCAAAATGATACAAATGCTAAGGGACAGACTCAGAAAGGCTCAAAATCGCATAAAACAAAATGCAGACAAGAGAAGAGTAGACAAAGAGTATAAGAAAGGAGATATAGTATACCTTAAGCTCCAGCCGTATTGATAAAGTACAGTGGTAGTCCACAAGAATCTCAAACTTACCTCACAATATTACGGCCCCTTCAAGATATTAAAAAGGATCGGATCTGTGGCTTATGGGCTTCAACTTCTCGAGTGGTCCCAAATACATCTTGTCTTTCATGTATCCCTGTTAAAGTGAGGGATTCATAATCCACAACAAGCCTCACCGATAGTACCTCTCACTGGAGAAGACGGACAGCTTTTAGCCCAGCCAGAGAAGATTTTGGACTGTAGAATGGTTTACCGAGGAAACAGAGCAGTTGCCCAAGTACTCATCAAATGGAGTAATCTCAGTGAGGAAGAAGCCACTTAGGAGGATTATTGGGTCCTCAAGGGCCAGTTTCCTCAATTTGATCCTTGAGGACAAGAACCCATTGGAGTAGGAGGAGATGTAACACCTGATGCAATAAAAGAAACAACTTTAATAGTAAAAGTGGTAGAAAGTAGTTAAACAAACAATGAAAGAGACTTATCTCTGTGAAGTAGCATCGGAGAAGAGAACAGAAAGGAGTATCCTTGACCTTCTGGAGTACAAAACTGAGGCAAGCGAAAGAGCTTCAACCCTAAGTGGTGGCTAGGGTTTGCACAGGGAAGGAGAAGAAGAGAGGAAAGTCAAAAACAGGATCCAAAGTACTCTAGATCACTTAAATATCAGTTGGATAAACGGATGGTGGGTGAGATCAAATCCAATCTATCTTTTCAACCTACTATGAAGTGGTGAGAGCAGCACAGATCCAGCCGACAAAGAAGCATCCAACCAGCCCAGGTTGAGCGCAGGAAGGCCAGTCCAATAGATAAACAAACTATCCAAATGCCCATATATCTCATTATGCATTTCATATAAATTTTCTTGTAATTTCAATTGAATAGCTGAGTGTAAATAAGCTGTAATAGGGATAATAGAAGGCAAGTAATGAATGGTTATTTTTCTCTCAAATTTCTCCCTCTCTCTCTCTCCCCCAGATCTACCTCCCAGATCTCTCCCTCTTCTCTCTGAACTATCTAAATTCACACCCCCAAATCTTCTTTCTTCCTCCTTGCTATCAATCCAAACTCTTTCTTTCTCTTTACTGTACTCGAAATACCTTTGATCAGGGTAACATTGACCGTGACATTCATTATTAGAGTACAGGAATGTTCCAGGGGCAACCGCAAGAGGAGGGGATGATCGGTGCTGCCCTCATAGAGAGGCTACGGTACGGGGAGGGAATAGGTGAGGGTCCAGAGGTCAAAGATGCCCGAACGCAGTGGGGGAGAGGAGGGTCCGGCGATGCTGCCGGCACAAGGAGGCCGCCGGCATGGGAAGGCCGCCGGCATGAAAACACTGGGGGGAGGGGAGGGGGGAGCCGAAGGGATCGGAGAATGATGAGGGAAGTCACACAAAAAAAAAATAATAAATCCTAAGAGTTATCGGTTGATAACCTGTTGGGATGAAAATCCTTTAATTAACCTCAAATAACCAATAGCCAGGATGCTCTTTAATCTTTATTAAAATATATTTAAAGAGTACCGTAGCACAACCCTCTAAATGATCCCTAATCCATGCCTCATACTACCATATGGCTACTTGGGCTCAGGAATAGAGGCATGGGTCCCTCATTGACAGGTGTCCCATTAACCAATGGAAAACCCACCTCTCTGTCAATAAAGGCACCCCCAACCCCCCTTTTTTACCCCTTTTTTTTTTTTGTGCGCGCGCGCGTAGTAGAACTTATCAACTTTATTAATGTTGTTGTAGAGCCCAAAAAGCCGCACGGCTTGCAAGATACCTTCTAAGAGTTTAAATCCAAAACAACAAAATAAAAAATAGAAGATAAAAATATACAAAATAGGTGATAAGGTAACAAAGCTACAAAGGATCAAATATGCATGAATATGAACAAGGGTAAGATGCAGAGGATGTAGGTGCACTGCAGACAAAATGGATGCAGAGATATGTGCTGATGAAGCCAACTTAAAGTATGAAACAATAGTAATAAAGTCAGAAACTCCAGAAGAGATCAAGGCTGATTGCAAAGCAAGGCTCCAACCAATCACAGTTGCGATAAGAATAAGTATAATTAGTGTTATTGTGATCCACAACATAGAGATCTTCTAGCAATCAACACTAAAGGGACCCTTCCCATCGGTTACAATGATCTGTGAAACATCATTTGAGAAATAAAGCTCATTGCAATTTAAAGGTACAGATATGTAAGATAAATAAATTGACAGCCCACTCCCATTAGTAATCAGCTGCAGAGACACATCATTTGGGATAAAATAATAACAATAACTAGAGCTGTCAAGACGGACCGACCTGTCACAACCCACCCCGACTCATCTTGACCCTCTTCTAAGTGACGTGGGGCGGGCTAATCTGTTTAACTGGTGGGTTAGAAAAACTCCAACCCGATCCGACCCATCATGGGCTGCGGGTTAAACGGACCATTCTGCCAAAATTTCCCCCCTCCTAAAAAAAAAAAAACTATTAATTCTTCTCTCTCCACTCCACATTCCTTTCACGATCTCTTGAGAGTTGGTAATTTTTTTTACTAAATAAACTAGACGGATAACTGAACAAGTGTGAAGGCCTCAAGGAGATTTGGTAATTTTTTTTTTATTAAACAAAATAGGTGGGCCAGCCCGCCCCAACCCGCCAATCCAAATGGGTCGGGTCATTTGATCTGCTTCTAAATGAGTTGCTAAAATATGAACCCAATCTGTCTCATTTACATGACGGGATGGGCCAATCCGACGGACTCAATCCAAATTGACAGCTCTAACAATAGTAGGATCTTTGTAAACAGCAAACACCATGCAAGATATATCCCGATTTTGTGGTCCACGAGGTAAAAATATTTTGGCAATCAACATTGTGATTTTCATCAGTGTCCAGTTGTAGTGACACATCATTTGAGATTAAATAATAGCAACAGGATCACTATACACAATAAAAACCATGCGAGATATGTTCTCTTTGCAAAATATGGCAAACAATACCTGTCACTCCTTTTGAATTGGAGCAAACAGATGCCAGCTCCCATCAGTATCGGAGTCACATAGTACATCAGATGGAAGATAAGTAAGGTGCCAAACAGAATACCTTAGTATAATTAAAGAGAAGCATGAAGAGCAGACACAATTCCCACCAGTTAAAACATCCTTTGGGCTAAAGAAAGCGTAAATATGTTGATATTTAATGAAAAACCATTGCACAGCTAAAATAGATGCTCTATATATCTTATCAAGAGTAAGGTGACAAAATTAAAATCCAAAAAATTCAATTTAGAGAAGGCGTATGTACCAATCAGATAAAATTGCACTATAAATAAGTAACTGAAACTCATATAAAGAGCCTAAAACCACAGAATATATGCATAAATAAATCAGATCTAGAAAACATCAAAATTTGAGTGAATATAAAATAGTTCGAGTCAATAAGATCTTGAGTTGAGATGACCAACGATAGCTTGTCAACCAACGATAGCTTGTCAGGATTGAACACTTTGTGAAGAGGGTGAGGTAGTAATACTGATCCGTTGAAGAGTCCAAAACATAGTGCTTACTATCTTCTCTACGGACCAATGCAGGATCCCAGCCGAAAAAAATGCACACAACTGGTGGCACTCAGTGGGGCCCCTGAGTTGCAAGATCTGCAGCCAGCCATGACAGCAAGCCCCACAGGCATGGTTGAAGCAAAAAGAAAGGCGGAGAAAATAGAGTAAAGACCTACGGATTAGAGTGGAGCTCGATTGGTGTGGGGTAGAGAACTCCACTAAGGAATACTAAATAGCTACAGCCCAAGCTCTCTCGCTTTCTCTCAATAGAGCATCGATGACAGATACGAACAGAAAGATACATCCACCATTCAGCTTCAATCTCACGATCTAGCTTTCTCGTTGCTAAGAACAGCACTATAGCAGCCTCCTTGCCTGCAACTCTTTTTGCTAGCGATGAGCTAGTACCAGCACCAGAAATCATCATTTATTTGCATATAAAAAGATATTGTGATTATAAATCTCCAATTACAGGATAAACAAGTTCTAGTCATCCCAGAAAGTTTGGAACCCAAGTGCTGAATACAGTCATCCCTGAATTAAGGGATAAATACCACCCCCTTTCCATTCCAGATGATCATTTTATTACTCATTCAAAATTCCTCCTGGAAGATCCCTGAAATATTTAAAGAGTAGAACTTCAACGGCAACACCTCAACCACGGCGGAGCCTGGACATGGAGGACATGAACTCAAAGTCCCTCTGAGCCGCCATGTCCCACAGTTATCCTCCCCGTGGCTAATCTGCAACAAAATCACTCTTCAGGGCATTATCCAAGAATTCAACCCTCCTCAACCCGATGTAATAATCACAATATTTATCGAAATGAAAGATGGCATCGATGTTAATCCCAAAAGTTAAAGATTTACACATCCATAATTATGACTACACACTCGTATACATACATACATACATCCACACACGTACATCACAGATTTCTAAGATTGAGTAATTTGATGATAGAATTCCACATGCACCACAGAACTCTATATGCATCACAGATGCCCAAAGCTAGTTAAATGTACCATTTTGCACTTGCAGCAGTCCAAGCCAGACTAAATAGAAAAACTAATTGGCACAGATATTTAGAGAAATATACAAAATGTTAAATAAAAAATGGTGACTTTGGAACTCCAACATAAAAATTTGAAGGAGAAAATCATCAAATCTGACATGCAGTAAATCTAGTTTGCAGTTGGAAGGTACACCCTATGGAAATTGTTGATGGTAAGTTTCCTCCTACATGTCGGGCATTTTTTTTGCGCTTGAACAGAAGCTTTAATGCATCTTTGACAGAAAACATGGCCACAAATTGTTGAGCACGCCTCAGTCAATGTGCTCAAGCAAATAGGACAAGTGAAGGACGGTTCTTTTGGTATCACCTTTTCGGGCTCTACATGAGGATTCGCCACTCTCTTTCTCTACAATCACAAATCATAGAATTTTTATTAGAGATTGAACGTCCGAAGGGATTAGCAAAATGAATTTCAATATAAGTTATGCAAGCAAATTAACTGCATAATTAGGAATATCAATATGCAAACCATGACATGGAATTCATAACTATAACACTCATCATTTGCATGAAACTTCAACACATCTGAATATACATACATACATACATACATATACATACATACATACATACATACATACATACATATATATATATATATATATATATATATATATATATATATATAGATAGATAGATAGATAGATAGAGAGAGAGAGAGAGAGAGAGAGAGAGAGAGAGAGGAGAATGAAACTCAGCATGGCAAGTAGAATAAATATCTAAACTACAGATGCAGTAGCACTTCCACCGACTTACCCTAATTTATAGCATATCATAGAAAAGGCTTCAATTTTAAGAATATTATAGGAATATTCCATATCTTGAACTCTCTCTCTCTCTCTTTCTCTAGGATTTCTGTGATTCTTGCCCCCACCTCCCCACTTTCTTTGAACAGACTCTCTAATCCCACTCCCTCACCTTCCTGATAATTTTAATTTTATCTTCGAATCAACCACCACCTCTTTCTCTTCCTCTTTCATGTCGAGTCTCTCTCCAATCCCACTCACCCACCTAGACCAATGATCTCCAATCCTCTCCCTGCAACTGAAAGTTCACCCTAAAATATCTATATTTGTCTTCAATTTACAAAAATAAACTACTCCCACCAATTATCAATTTTGCATTTAATACATTAAATTAAAACGATGTCAAATAATATATGCTCCTTTTGTACTAGCAAACAAGACAATGCAATGCATATACAAAATAATATAAAGATATAAATATAAAACAGTAAATTATATTGAGGGCAACAAAACAAAATAAAAATATACATGATGACAAATGAAATAGAATATAAAAGAAATTAATAAAAATAAAATTGAAAGGACATACATTAATAATTAGAAGTAAAAATGAAAATATAAAATATAAGACTGATAGCAGATCAATCAAAAATTACAACAAAAATATGAGGTAGAACTGTAGAAGATATTAGAAAATAAACTACTTAAATTTTTTTAATTTTACATCCTATGAAGTGTTTAGAAATCCCAAATTTGGGTTGTTGCTACTTGCTTCCAATGCTTAAATAGCCATAACAGAAAGCTCGCATTCGTAACTGCCCAAGAGGCTATACATGAGGCCGGTCGAGAAAGTGGGCAACATAAACAAGATGGGATCCACCACGGATGGGACGTCCACTGGGAGAAGAACATAAGAGGAACATAGAAGTAGGATGTGCTACAACTCCTAAAGTTTCTCTTTTTACTTAGTTTCCTTCTTAGTCAGTATGAAAAATGGTATTGTTTATTTCTTGTAACCAACAGTATAATCACAAAATATGCAGGTAAGGATGGTTAATGTCGAGTTTCTTTTTTATTTGTTTGTCATTGATATTTAATAGGATTGTACAAGAATAAAAACTATACATGGAGAGACATTTTAGAGAGCATGTGGAGATAACCCTATGCTTCAGGAGCGGAGGATATTGCCAAGCATATCATAGGGCTGATGGTTGTGGTGTTGAGCAAAACATGGTGGGAAGGAAGGGGTTTATTTATTGCCATCTATAAGGTTTCCAGAAATTTTCTTTTCATGAGCTCATACAAGGAAATGATGTATAGATTGTTATGCTTCTTGCTTTGTTGTTTTTTTATAATACAGCAAAATAGAGAAGTTAATTAAATTGGACTGTTTTCAACAATCCAGATGAGCTTAAGCTTGTTTAAAACATTTTCAAGCTTGGAACCTCTATAATAGAAGGGGCCTGATCTTCTGTACATACTTCAAACAGCAAATAATAACTTACAGTAAATCTCAAACATAACCAATTGATCCGGCTGTCTACTTCGGAGTTTCTCGTATAAAAAGCTTCAGAAGACAACAAACTAACCACTAAAAGTAATAGAAATCACATTACTTTGATAAAAGTGAAAAATAAACCAAACCAGCAATGCCAAAGAATAGGCACTTGGTGGCAGCAGCATTCATCAATTATAATGAACAAGAACAGTAGAATATAAATCATAAATAATTTGTGACATTAAAAAAAAAAACTTTATAAAATGGTAATATCCTGCAAGCAATGTTCAAAAAGAACATGAGATCTGTAAAGATCTTAAAGCTAATTGTAAATATAAGATATTAATAACTAACAAAGGTCTTTGGAGATCAACTAAGCAGTTTAAACTGCAAAATGTTCACCAAGAGAACACATAGGCAACTGTTACCTTAGCATTATGATTGTCTTTGACTGCTGAATAAACATTGCAATTGATAACCATGTCGTTTGGTGGAATCCTTACCCGCTTGTTGTGGCTATTGAGAGAGAGGGTCGTAACAGAATCATCTATAGTGACACCTTTGAGAACAAATTTAACATTAGTTAGGCCATTGACAAAACAGAATTGTAATGGAAAATCAACAAAAGAAATCATGCATGCCATGAAAACAAAACAAGGTGGTACTTACTTTCCTATTACTAACCACATTTTTCTAAAGAAGCAAGCATACCAAAACAAAGCCTCGATTAGAATATTAATGGTGGGATAATAAGTGACTTGAGAAAATGAAGCCCGCATGTATGAACTGGGTTTGGACATGCTCACAGTTGTCAAGGTACCAGAAGAGTTGGAGGAATCAGAAAAAAGAACTTTGGTGTCAAAATTCAATGAAAAGGTAGCAGATGAAAAAATAAGGAACAATAAGTGAAGTCAGCTTGTTCTTCTGCTTTCCCATTTGCTAGACTACATGTTGTGATTTGTTCCCCTTTGGAGAATGGGGGTGAAGTGCCATAAAAGATAAGAGCAGGGACCATTTTAAGCATAAGAAAGGAAAAGGATGACAAGTTCGTTCCCCCTGAGACAACAGAATATTTTTTTATTCTTCTTTTCCTTCAATTTCATCCCCAAACAATAAAAAAAAAAAAAAAAAAAAAAAGAGGAAGAAAAGTAGTTGACCTTTAAATTCTTTTAAGCATTTAAATTTACTTCTCAAACTAAAGGCTAACCTGATTGCAGCAATCTAATTCAAGCAAATATGACCACTTTCGAAACTACACCTATTAATGTCCAGATTCACCGTGGAATGCAAACACATATGTACATAAATAAGTATTTTGTGGCCTAATTAGTATTTTAGGTGCCTAAAATTCCAGTTTGTGATCAAGGGGAGTTTTGATATTCTGGATGTCGGGACTTGGTTAGGTTCAGTTGGCCCATACCTGGAGCATTTTCAAATCCCTAGTCCACCTCTTGAGATGGAACCAACATTTGGGTTGTTTCTGAAATTATCTGTTGTTGGTGGGGAGTTAGGTGAAAGTTTGACTTCATTTTAGCCTCTCCTCGAAGCTGCCTTTCCACTATTAAGTGGGGGAACTGGCCTCTCTTTTGGGTATCTTTGCTGCTGCATTTTTTCAAAGAAAGCCCCCAAAGTGCTGGAGCTTCACCTAGGTGGAGGGTTTCAAACATTGGGAGCTTGGGTTTCGAGGAGACGACCCCATGGTAGCTATCAGTTCCTCTGTTGCTGCATTTCTGTGCATGAGGCCAGCCTATGTCACTATTCTATCTGCTGGACAAAAGCCTGGGAAGCTATAGATCCCAGTTATTATACTTGATTTTCTGGAAAATCTTGATTCTTGGGCTAAATCTGGCTATGTCTACTAGTTTAAACTGAATATTTTTGCTGCTCTGCTGTATTAGTGTGAGTAGTGTTATTGTCACCAATTATTATTATTTCTCTCTGTTTTTGTTCACGTCAGATATTCCACCTACTTGACAAGCTTCTATCAAATAGTTGTTACTATATGCTTGACGAAAGTTCAGGTTACGAACATTGGCTGCTTTTTCAGGCATGCAATCTCAAAGGCGGAAGGAATTTAGGAGTAAAGAGGATAAAATATCACATCTTGGACCACCAGCTTTAAGTCTTCAGTATTTTTCATTATTTTTTCCTTTGAATGGGATGGAGGGAGTGAAATTTTCCTTCCTTTTGTTGATTGATCTGAATTACTTCAAATTTAGAGATTTACTGAATAAGAATGCATCATAAATCATTATTAGGAAAAAAAATCATACTGTTTATTCACCTGACTATAATTACCCAACTTCGAATACTTGGGGATGAAACATAGACCAAGGGATGCATTGATACAGAGAAGTAATTTGATACACACAGAAGAAAAGAGGGGCATAGGTAGATCAAAAATTATATGGGATGAAATAGTAAAGAAGGACTTGATATACAACACCTCTTAGAAACTATGGCCCTAAATCGAGTAGAATGGAGGAAAAAGATTCATGCAGACGACCACAACTAGTTTGGGATTAAACGCTGGGGCAAGCTCCAATTCACCTTAATTGTTTAATTATAATTAAGTAATTAGGCAACTATTAGAAAATAAGCAGAAGATAGGAGAAGATTAAAAAGGGTCAATGGAAACATTATTGGACATTATAAGGATAAATGACTAAGTTGAGGCCTATCACTTTCCAAGAAGAGAGTTGTGGAATGCAAATCTGACATTACATACACAAACATGAAATAAAGGAAAATGTGTGAATTCTCCCTTGGATGTTCACCATGGTGGGAATAAGAAAGAAACATGTAAATGCAAGATGAATGGTAACAGAAAGAATACACAATTTGAAAATTGATCTACATAAAACAATTCCTTTTTATCTGTTTTCTTTTAAAGAAAAAACTAACCATGTAGACCACTAAGAATCTACTGGTGCTACTACATGCTGACTTAGTGGGCTCGGGAGCTTCCAAGTATATGTTGAAGCTCCCAATCACAAAAATAATTTGTGATAAGTAGCACATATTAAAAAAAAAAGATATTCAAGACTTGCTCCTCCAAACAAGAGAATAACAAGCGAGCATACCTAAACCCAATAACACCATCTTTTCTAACATTACATCATCTGCTTTAGTTGGTAAAGAAAGCAACATTCAGATTCTTTTTATTTTTTCTAGATATTTGTCGTTTAACTATTCTGTAACTTGAATATTCTTGACTTTTCTGAGTATTGCTTTGACAGCTATGTAAAAATGTGGGCTAAAAAGTAGCATCAGTAATGACCAAAAAAAAAAAGAGAGCACCATGAAATGTCTAGTTATAAAATAAACAAACTATGTGAGAAACTCAACTTGGAAAATGTTTTCAAAAACCAAATAGTAAACAATGATCCTAGCAAAAAGATTGTGTTTGGGCTCTTTGAAACCAAACACATGAGTGCAAAAGTATTTTTCACTCCGGATGGATAGCATGAGTAATGACCTGATTGAAATTATAATCATCACATGCAAGTTCTAGTTCCTATTCATGATACAAGTAATATATTTCACAAACTTCTGCTCATCGTAATATGGATGCCTACTATCCAACAAGAGTCTGTTCAAAGTAAAACTAATAAAACTACCTCTAGATATATGTGTTTGTAAATGACTACATGGTGACCATTAAGGTGGTATTGAAGTTATCAAATGAGGAATTAAATTTGGAGATAGCTCAATATTCAAAACGCAAAATGCTTCTTCCGACAAAAGTAACCAATGATTCATTTCAAACATGAAGAACAATCATACACTAAGGACCAAGTTAAAAGTTTTTTCCCCAAAATTATGATCATTATTCAAGAAGTGAACAACTATTCCAGTGAACAAAGCCATGAACTCAATTGCTTCAGCATTTTCAGCTTGCATCACATATAAAATCTGATCTTTTAAAGACCCCTTGATTAGCTTCATGAAAACCTAATCTTTAGTCACTGATGGAAATTAATTTGATTTCTATGAATAGCAGCAAGAAATGTAGAACAACCTGCTTGTGTTGGATGAACCTCAAGGTCTTCATCAAGTACTACAGTCACAGGATGACTCCTCCTAGATCGCGTTGTCTAAACCATTCAAAAAAGATGGTCAGAATATCAATTAACATAATAACATAAGAGTTTACAGTGCCAGATGGTTTACTTGCAACAAGAATGAACCTGCATGATCACAAACTTTAAATAATCTAAAGAACAATGTGATAACACTTCAATTTGCACATTAGGGAAGGAAAGGGAGTTGCTTGAGTATGAGGATTTGCTATCATCATCAAGTACATATCTAAAGAAACAAAGAGAACCTCGACTTTCAAATTAATTTGAACAATGCGACAGTTTTCTTGCAAGCATATGATTCCAGCACAATGGAAAGTGAACAGCAGCAGAACTTCATGAGTGAGTAATGCAAGTCCAAACAACATACATCTCGTACTGATACAAATTAGAATAAGAATAGAGCCATAAGCAAACCTGAGGAAACCTGCTTGAAGAGGAAATGATCAGGACATCATCATCAATTGCCTCAACATCAATAGGCAAACTGTGTGAACCATCATTAGCAGGCAGCTGGGATCCTCGTTGAGAGCTTACAGGAGCAGAGGCACCCTGAGATGCTTGTGAGCTTGTGGGATTAGAAGTTCCCTCGTGCATCTGAGTCTCCATAAAAGGTGCACTAAGGTCCACATTCTTCCTTTGACCTGCATCCCTAGCATACCTCTTCATAGCCCGCCTAGTTGATGTATGCGTGTTCATTCTACATACAGAACCACTACATCAGCTTGCCATGGAAGCAGAGAAAAGAAAACAAAATTCCTGAAAACGCCTTGAAATTTATCAAAATTGTTTTTTTTTTTTTTTTAAAACACCAACACAAATTCCAAAACCAAAATCTTGTGCAAGAAGAAGAAAAAAAAGAATCTTGCAAACACCAACTCAAAATCATGTACAATACCACTATCATCCAAGAAAGAAACTTAAACCCATCAAAAGTATACAAAATCCCAAAATTAAATCTTGCATTAGATGAAGGAAAAGGTTTCAATGACACTGGCTTTTCACAGAGGCCGAACCTGATAGCCAAAGAACCTCAGCAAGAGTTCTTTATTTTTTGGGCTCCATTCACAAAAACTAACTCCAAGTCCAAACTTTAGCCAGACCACATAAAAGGGGCAAATTTGAACGCAGTTAACTACAGCAGGGAAAACGCCCAAAAAAAATATCATTAAAACCCCTTTTTTTGTCACACGGACAGAAATTCCAAATCCAAACAATAGCAAGATTTAAAAAACAGAAAAAAATAAAACTTCACAACATCGCCTTAAATTCAGGGGAAAAAGTTAATTTTGCCTAAAAAATCTCATGAAAAAACTTTTGTTTATCACACAGACAGAAATTCCAATCCCATACTCCTAAAAGCTCGAGAAAACCAGAAAGAAATTGGACGATACCAGCTTCACCACCAAAGAAGAACCCAATAATATCAAACGTTATCATTAAGTGTCCAACTTCTGACAATAAATTCCAGATCGCTCGATAAAAGATTTAGAAACAAAATTAGAACCCCGGAAAAGCAGAATCGATCCAGAATCTGGTCGAACTACAAAATCAGGGAGAATATACACGAGAATTGATTCCTCTATCTAAAAAAGGACCAAAATTCAACAAAAAAAAGGGTACATAAGCGAAAGAAAAAAGAGATCGAGAAAAGCGTACCTTAGAACAAAATCAAGACTATGATGCGGAGGAAACCAAAGAAAAGCCCTTCCTTTCCCTCTACTCGGCTTTGACTTCTAGGGTTTTTAATCAAAAGGGAAAAATGTGAGAGAAGTTGGACGGAGGATACAGGAAGGGGGCTGGAGAGATCCGTTCCCTTCCGACAGGTCCGCTTTTATAGGAATACGTCACGTGATTTCTGCGTGAGGGTGATGCCAGCACTTGCGCATCCTGCATGGTCGGGTCGGATTAATCCGACCCGGACTCTAAAGTAGATCCGATCCGGGAATACTTTTTTTCATCGAGCAGAGCATTGTGACCCATCCCAACGCGGTCCTCGTCATGTTTTATATAATAATAATAATAATAATAATAGCATCGATTCATTGCTGTACACTATCAAATATGATACATAATATACACCGTGATGGACGATTGTAAATGACTACGGATTATGTGATATATTTATATATAATCATATATAATTATCGATCATACAGTGAATGATGCGACGATATATTTCTAAAATATCATAAAATATTTATATTTAAAAAACAGATAGAAACGGTTATAACATAATTACTATCATTTGTCCATCTTTTCGATAAAAAATATTTTTAGGATTCAAAGTTTTCGCATCAGATTTTCCTGTTGTAAAGCCAGAAAAAATAATTATTTTGAAGGTAAGTGAATGAAAAAAAAGATGCTAGTATTTTTTTTTTTTTATAGCATGTGATGTTATGTTATGATGTTGTTACTGTAATGGTTATTATAGTGATATTTTTAATAATAAAAATTTTAAACTTTATTTTTTGAGATAAATAATGGCTCTTGATAATCCTTATAATGGTCAATTACGGTTTGATCTAAATCCATTATAATAGGATAGCTATGTTCTCGTGACAAAATTTTTTGTATTATTGAAAAGTTATTTGGCTTATTCTTAATATTATTTTTTTAAGCAAATAATTTTGTAAATTATTTTTTATAAACAAAATAATTAAATTTAATAAATTATTTATAAATTATGTACTATCATTATGACTTAATTAAATATTTTCTTTTTAGTGTAACAAACTAATGGTACTATATGTTACTACTATTTCTTTCTAATAGGCTGGCAAGCAGGATGTGAATAGCTACATGACATATCAGATCAACTCTTCTTTTCCGCTAAAGAACTTTTGCAACCAATTCATTAAAGACCACGTGTCATAGCCTCTACTACCTTATCATGCTAATAATTAAAATAAAATTTACAATATATAATTGAAGCAGAACGATTCTTCACATATAAACAGGATAGTTTTTTGGTTTTTTCAAAACTTATACGCAAAACAGTTCAGATATCATGATAAAACTTCATTATATAAAGTATTTTAGAGCTATTGTTGTTGACGAGGATAACTCATTATTTACTTGCAATCTCATAGAACATGTTACAAAACTTATTGGCATGGCATCGAATCGGACATGCCATGAGATTGTTTGGTCTCTCTAGGCATGTCCAAGAAATTTGTTTTTGATTAGCTTGCCAACGAATTATAGGACAAATCTAACGGCAAAGGGGTAGATAGATGCATGAATGTAATACCGATATTATAGCAGCCAGAAAAAATTGATTAAAAGGAGGATACGAGAGTAGCATGGGTCTAAATATCTTTACCTTCAAGCATTTCACCATCATCATATTGCTATTCAAAGGAAAAGGATTTGATAGTTTGGGCACGGCAAGAAACATAGTGGCTAGTAAGCCTAAGTCATTTGCTCCAAGAAAACCATAACCATTTGATCCATCAGCTCCTTTCAAATGAAAGCACGCTAGCAACCTCAGCAATCAGTTGCCTTTTGACCCTTTGGTAATCTAGAAGAATGAAGGATTAGAAAGAGCTCCTATTGCAAATATCCCTGTCACTACCAACCCCATCCATATTACCACTCTCATGTTGGTCAATTCTCCTCTTGGAGATGACCTTCAAGAAGAGTGGATAAAACTTCTCAAGATTTTGGCTAAACTATGTGAGGAGCGATCATAGGCCGCCAAGGTTTTCCCTAATCAACCTACTCATGATGTTATTGGTCAATTTGCCTTCTGACCCATTTAGTTAACTAATGCAGATTGAGTTGCTAAATGAAATTTAGCCAGGTTTGGAGCCAGCTTGTTTCCATCTGAAGATCACGAGTAAAAGTCGTGATATCAACTTGATAGAGCTTCCACAATCAATCCCTTGCATCGACCAACCTCAGAATTATTTCGTCCAAGCTATTCCATCCATAGCTAAGAGATAAATATACAAAATCATTCCATACCCTGTACTCGATCTTGATTTATCGAGCGGTTTACTTCTTGTAGGTAGATAGTATTCATGGCCATTCAATTCTCAATTTATTAGCCCAAGTGAAAGCCAAACCAGATTCACATGCTGTTATATAAAAAAATATTCACTGCAACGGTGATATCATGTCATATGTGTCACAAATCAATAAGAATCCCCATATTTCATCAATTCTAGTGTATTTTATTGATTCATGTGAATGATAGCCACACTACCTCTAGTATTTCACTGATCCCGACTTCTCATTGGTTTGTTGTAAATATGGCATGGTATCACCGTTGCAACAAATATTTTCTCCAGTTATATGTCTTTTGGCCTGGATCTATTAAGTCCCTCCACTGATATTACGAACAAAAAGGGCCATTTAGGATATCATTGCTTGGATTTCGATGACAACCAATTCTTGAAAGGTGGAGGAAATTTGAGCCACGATTGACATTCTATCAACCTGTCTGTCGATCAAGCAACAAATATGACTAAGGAAAACCGAAAGATCTAGCATACAATTTTATATTGGTATTAAATTGCAGTCTATTTTGTAGAGTTACTAGTGCACATGCATATCACTGTTATATGGCAAAATCTATTATCTGAAAGTTGAATGCTTAGACATAAAACTCCAATGTGAAACTTAGAGAAAATACGAGGGCCACTCTGCAGTCTAAAGATAATCAAATTATTTATAGTACTACTCTTGCTATTAGTCGAGCATACAAGGCTAAAAAACCAACTTGTGTTAATTAACTAATTGAATGACAATTGTCCTCCATCAAGACTATTAGCTTGCAACAAATATCTAAACTAAGAGTGGTGCTAAAACCCGAAAACAAATGTTGAAGAGATTTTCTCCATCAATCCAAGAAAAAAGTCAAGATCTTTATGAAGATTCATCCAAAAAATCTCTAAAATATTATCAAAATGGTTAAAAATTTTAAAATTCAAATATCACCGGCCACAAATTTCGAACCTCGATAATTTTTCTAAAAATATGACAAAAAAAATCTAAAATTGCAGATCTATTAAAGATTTTTTTTTTCAAGTGTTGGGATATACCGACCGACTCCTGTACGCCGACTTACCCTCGGACCGGTCCGACCGACGCCCGACTCTACCGACCGAACTGACGGACGACTCCGACAATGACTACCGACGATATCCGGCCGAAGATATGTCGGTCGAACAGACTCATACTGTTCCCGACCGGTCAAGCGGCCGAGTCCAAATCACCGACTCACTGTCGGGGGTGGCAGCCGACGTCCGACTTCCGCAAGGCACCAGACCAGCTGACGGTATCTCCGGGTTATCACCCGACGTCCCAATAGCCGAATACTGACATATTGTCAGCCAGCCCACCCAAACGCCGTACGACTGCTATGGGCAGTTGTCCTGTCAAGGACATGCGGTATGACCGTCCTGGGACATTGTCCTGCTAAGGACATGGATTAATCCTAGTGACTTGACAACCCACGGTGATTTGACAGCCTCCGGCGATTTGATAACTCTCCAGTTGTCTGCACCATTAATGACGGGACCATACCGCATTCTACTATAAAATGGGGTAAGGCAACAGTCTTGGTAAGTTTTTGGGAGCAAGCTTTCTCAAGCTCTCTGAGGTGCCTTTAAGCTCTTGAGCTCTCCCTCTCTCTCTCCCCCACTGAGCCCCTGATTTTCTACTGTTGCCTAGTCTCCTCTCTGACTTGACCGTCGGAGGGTTCCCACCAGAGGCATCTTCAGTCTGTGAGGACTTTTCTTGCAGGTGTGCGACACCGACGATCGGACGACAGGGGGATTGACCGCAACAAATTTGGCACGCCAGGTAGGGGAGTTTTCGACAGAGATAAGCCAGCGAGCTCCACAGAGCTTGAAGAAATCTCTCGAGAAAATGAAAACCAGGGCTCAGCGATCGAGAGCTATTGGGTCGGTGGGGTGCTCTTTCCGTCGGGAAGAGGCCCCTCCTTCACCTTCCATGGCGGAACCCAGCTCTCCGCATCTGGTGGTAACTACGGAGGGGCAAATCACGGCGATCGTGTAGCAAATAATCGTTCTGACGGATGCGGTCAAAAACCTCTAACAGCAACCGACTTAGTTGCCGCAACCGCCGGCAGAACAACCGACGGCGCACCCTATACCGTCCAGAAGCAGCCGCCGACATCCGCATCAACTTCCATCTCCTCCTCAAGAGCAACCATCTCAGCACTCCCACCGAGAAGGGGCGAGGCGGCCACAGTGCGACACCCACCGGTCTCGACGTCCTTCTCCTTCCCAACTGGAGCGGGTAAGGAAGAAGAAGCGGCCACAGACACCGTCCGCCTCACTCTCAAGTTCGTCGGGAGGATCGACCCTTGGGGTTTTACAACACCGACGGTTGGACGACTATGAACGTAAGTTCGAAGAAATCGACCGCCGGCTTGCCCAACTCTAGGCGGATAGTCAGAAGTCTTCGAACGACGTCGACTTCCGGACCACCCAACCTCTCTCTCGATTTGTCCTCGATAAACCGATCCCTAATCGGTTCAAGATGCCCCACGTGGAGTCTGACGATGGCTCCACCGACCCAGTTGACCATCTGGAGAGCTACAAGGCTCTCATAACAATTCAAGGGGCAACCGACGCCCTCCTCTGCATCGGCTTCCCCGCCACACTCCGTAGAGTTGCCAGGGCCTGGTACTCTGGCCTCCGCTCAGGATGTATCCACTCCTTCGGGCAGCTCGAGCATTCTTTCGTGGCCCGTTTCAGCACCAGCCGAAAGCCGCCATGAACCTCGGACAGTCTTTTCTCCCTCAAGTAGGGAAAAAATGAGATACTCCGACACTTTGTGACCCGATTCAATGTGGCCACACTTGAGATCCGGAACCTCAATGAAGACATGGCTATCTCGACCATGAAGAGGGGGCTAAGGGGGTCCCGATTCACATATTCCTTGGACAAGATCCTCCCCCAGACGTATGCCGAATTGCTGGAGCACGCGTATAAATATATGCACGCAGATGAAGCAACTTTCGATCGGTGCCTGACCGAGGGCACGGGCCAAAAGGAGAAGTGGGAGAAAAATCGGACTCCTGCTAAACCCAGCAGGCCCCACCGATAGATGGGTCTTGCCCCGACGATGGAGTCTGAGACCGACGCATCGCAGGTATGACTCCTACACCCCTCTCTCCGCTTCTCGTGCGCAGATCCTGATGGAGATCGAAAGAGCGAAATATCTATGACGGCCTCCACCTCTGAAGGCAAAGGGCCTCGACCAACGTGGCCCGAATGTGGTTCGATCATCGATCATCGAACCGATGGTGCGATCGTCGATCGTCGAATCTATGGCTCGATCGTCGATCATCGAATCTACGGCTCGATCGTCGATCGCCGAATCTACGACTCGATCGTCGATCGTCAAACCGATGGCTCGATCGCTGATCGTCGAGTCTACGACTCTACGTCGAGTCTACGACCCTACGCCAAGTCTACGACTCGATCGTCGACTTTACATCGAGTCTACGACTCTACGCCGAATCTACGGCTCGATCGCCGATGACACATGACTCTTACGAGAACCATTCTGTCTACACTAACGGAAGGCAAGCTCTGGCGATGAAACCTCTCTAAGTTGAAGCCGCGCTCCTTCCACAGTCGACTCTCGAGCAACGCGGCTGGCTAACTTGTCGACTTAGCTTCGACTAAGAAGGACAAAACATCAAGACGATCGCGACGTACCCACCCGACCAAGGTCCGGGCAACAGGTATTCGACTTACGACATGCCGACTTGATTACGATCGATCGAAGGATATTCGGCTTGCCACCGTTTATCATGCACCGTGATGTACCCGTCCGACCAAGGTCCGGACAATGGGTATTCGACTTACGACACACTGACTTGGTCACGACCGATCGAAGGATATTCAGCTTGCCACCGTTTATCATACGTCCCGACGTGCATGCCCGACCAAGGGTCGAACAACGGATACTCGACTTGTCATCGTTATCCTATCCGAATACGTTAGACACTACTCGATTATCAAACTCTACGGAATGATCGTGTCGATAAGCTGCGTTCAGGGATCGACTGACACCCGATCCGACGTGCACGCCCGACCAAGGTCCGGGCGGCGGACACTCAACCTACAATCGGTACGGTTCTCAACCATCAGATCCTACGCTATCCGTATCACGTTTGGGATGTTGGTCGGCGATCGGGGCTTGCGCTGCCCTTAGCACGACGCACGCTACTGACTACTTTGATCAGCTACGCTAGATCCTATCGAACATTCTATGAGGTATGTCGAAGCTACGACCTATACTCTTAGGAATGGCTTGGCAAATCAAACACTTTGAACCGCACGTAGGAGAAAGTTTGAAAAGTCTTTGATTTTGTTAAGTTGAAGTGACTTACAAAATTGGACCGAAGTCCGATTACAAAATTGGGGTGAAGCCCGATCACAGATATCAAAAACAAAACAAAAGCCAAAGTATACAAAGATAACTGGGTGGACACTCTGACTATTAGTTGGAGTCGACTTTTTGCACCAGGGAGAGTTCGGGAACAATCGGTGTGCCTGCTCGGGTCGGGGATGGACCGAAGGTTGGAGTTGCCTCACCTTCGATAACTCATCCCGTCGGTAGTGGGTCGGCCTCCTCCTCTGCGGCTTGATCCTCTGACCCTGGAGGGACGATGCCGCTCAGGTCGAGCTCCGGGTGCAGACTCTGAATCGCATCCCGGGCATCCTCGTACCCCACCCGATAGGAGGTGAAGCCACTCTCGAGAAGCTCCTCCCGGTACTCGTTCGAGCCACGAAAGTCCTCCACCGCCCGACTCAGCACCACCTTGGCTGACTCCGCCTCTGCCTTCGCTATGTCGGCATCGGCTTGGGCGAAGGACAAGTTCTCCTCGACCTTAGCCAGGCTCTCTAGGCTAAACCGAAGCTATTCACGCTCGACCTCGAGCTCCCTAACACAGTCATCCCACTCACGTCGCAGTCGGTGAACGGAGCGGATCTTGCGCTGGATCTGCTCGCGAGCCGACTAAAGTTCGGCCTCCGAGGTGGCTAGGCCGTTGGTGAGTCGGGAGATCTCCTCCTCGAGCCTAGCCTCACGGTCGATCGACAACTTCAGCTGGTCCACCAGCATCGCCTTCTCCGCTTCGGCGGTTTCGGCCCCGATTCTTCCAGGCCGTCCGGACGTCGCCGAACCTCCGGTACCCGGTCTCCAGCTCGGACATGCTGTAGATCATCTGCAAATAGAAGGCCGATCATCAGAAAAATAAAATGATAAAAATAACAATGAAGGGGAAAGGAAAAGAAGAAGTGCTCACCTGAATCATGATCGGATAAAAGGAAGAAAGCATGTCGGACACCGGCTGACCCTTCAAGAGCTCCCGGTCGGTCGGGAGAATGGTTGCCTGACACAACCTCCTAGCCAAATTGTGGCTGGTCAGGGCCGACGCTCCTTCGAGAACCTGAACGTCGGACGACGCGACGCGGCCCGCCGACCTTGTGTCGTTCGTCGGCGCCATCGGTGCCTTCCCCTGGTCGGTCGCCCAGGCTTGGAGGTCGGAGAGAGACGGGAAGCTCGAGCTCGACTGGATCCCTCCCGAGGGTGCGACGGGGGCCGTCGTGGGTCATTCGTGCTCACGTACTTCGGCTCGAACCTCTTCTGTGGGTGGGGGAGCCGACACTCCTTCGACTGCTTCCTCAGCTGCCCCTTCCTCGGACGGCGCCTCGGGTGGCACTGTCGACACCGACAGGGCGATGATCGGCTCATAGTCCGACGTACGTTCGGTGTCGGACTGCGCTGCCGCCGATGCAATGTCGGTCGGTGATGATATCTGAGGCCTCTTGGGAGGCCGCGAAGGTCCGGCTCCAGACGCCGGCCTCTTCCTCACCGCATGTTGCTAAATGTCGGCATTTGTCAGTCTCACTCTCGGTGGCATGCCTGTAATTTCAATAAAAGATTAGCACAAGTCCGAAGACAGATAAAAAAGATAAAAAGTGGCCGGCAGACCAAACTGTACCTAGACGGAGAACCGAACTCAGGCCGGCGTCGTACAGAGCTTGCTCGGTGACGAGCTCCCTCTGCTTTGGCACCGACACATCCTTCAGTCGGTGAAAGTCCTCTCGGTCTCCAGCCTCCACCCGACTGTTTTTGTTCGACGGAGTCCGAGGGTCGCCCCAGCGAGAAGGGAACCCCCAAGGCAGCGAAGAAGAAGCAAAGAAAAATTGGTTCTTCCATCCGTGGATCGACGATGGAAGATCGATAATGGATGAAAGACCCTTCCGGAGATTGAAGAACCACCACCCTCGGTCTTTCGGGTGGGGTCGGAGGATGAAGAACGCCCGAAAGAGAAAGATACGAGGATAGATCAGCAAAAATCGATACAACAGAGCAAAACTAATTATTAACCGACTGAGTTCGACGCCAGTTGCACTGGGCAAAGCCCGTAATAATTCAAGACGTTTCGGACGAACTCCGAAATCGAGAAGCGAAGACCTGCCCGAAAGTCCTCGACATAAAAGGCCACCTTGCCCAGAGGCGGGTTATTAACCCGACCCTCAGCTCCAGGGGCGAAGAGTTCGAACTGCTCCGGGATACCGTACTGCTCCTTGAGCCGTTCGACGTTTGCCCCCGAAAGTGAAGATACCTCCACCTCCGGGGTTGATCGAGAATCGTCGGTCGGGTTCCCCGACGGACTTCCTCGTGGAGAGGTTCTAGCCATAGCGCTAGCCCCAAAAAGGAGAACACAGAGAAAAATGCCAAAGGAGAAGGGATGTAAGGAGACAAGAATGGAAAAAATTTCGAAAAGAGCTTTCAAAGGAAGAGGACGGAAGCAACTACCTGAAATTAGGAGACAACTCGACAGGGCCTCAGCGCCAGGAGCAAATTTGCAGCAGAAAGTGAAGTTTTGGATGTAAGTGGCCACATATATATAAGACCCTTCGACGGTCGAGATGAAAGCGCGCCGAACGAGGATTTTTCAGATGTCGACACGTGGCAGTGCCTGGGCCCTTCCTCGGTCCGACGGTTCGACGCACCTATCCCCAGATCGAGTCACGTCGCCTCCATCCGCATGAACGGTTCCGACCCAATAGCCCCCTGACACATGGCGGGAAAACTGCGTCTCGAAATTCATTAACCGACGGCGGTTCGCATTCCCAAGGAAACGGTGGTTCACATTCCCAAGCAGATGACGGTTCACATTCCCAAGGAGACGGCGGTTCATATTCCCAAGGAGACGGTGGTTTGCGTTCCCAATGGGACGTCCGACATCGGATCGCTCGTTGGTACGGTCGCTAGAGTCAGAGCATGACACGATGGGAAACCACTCCTTTTGCCTGAAAGCCGTCGTTGACGTGGAAACGCGGGCCAATATGACATCTGACTCAGGAGTGGGGGGGCAACTGTTGGGATATACCGACCGACCCCTGTACGCCGACTTACCCTCGGACCGGTCCGATCGACGCCCGACTTTACCGACCGGACCGACGGACGACTCTGACGATGGCTGCCGACGATATCCGACCGAAGATATGTCGGCCGAACAGACTCATATTGTTCCCGACTGGCCAAGCGGTTGAGTCCAAATCACCGACTCACTGTCGGGGGTGGCAGCCAACGTCCGACTTTCACAAGGCACCAGACCAGCCGACGGTGTCTTCGGATCATCACCCGACATTCCGACAGTCGAATACTGACATATAGTCGGCCAGCCCACCCAAACGCCGTATGATCTCTATGGGCAGTTGTCCTGTTAGGGACATGCGGTATGGCCGTCCTGGGGCATTGTCCTGTCAAGGACATGGATTAATCCCAGTGACTTGACAACCCACGATGATTTGACAGCTCTCGACGATTTGACAACTCCCTAGTTGTCTGCACCATTAATGACGGGACCATACTACATTTTACTATAAAATGGGGTAAGGCAACAGTCTTGGTAAGTTTTTAGGAGCAAGCTTTCTCAAGCTCTCTGAGGTACCTTTAAGCTCTTGAGCTCTCCCTCTCTCTCTCTCTCCCCCGCTGAGCCTCTGATTTTTCACTGTTGTCTAGTCTCCTCTCTGACTTGACCGTCGGAAGGTCCCCGTCGGAGGCATTTTCGGTCTGTGAAGATTTTTCTTATAGGTGCGCGACACCGACGATCGGACAATGGGAGGATTGGACGCAACACCAAGATTCCACTCAAGATCAGTCAAAAACTAAAAAATCATCGACAAATTATTCAAAAAATGAGAGTAATCAAGAATCTAATGTTTACCTCCCAAATCGAAGTAGAAAAGCCCAATAAAGACGAGCACTTAAAGTCGTGAGAGTGCAAGAAAGGCATCAAATCCTACAACATTAATCTCACCTGCCCACAGATTGGCCTCATCTTTTTCTTTTCAGCTACCAAGACCACCATCACTTTTATTTTTCTCTCCCTCTCACTCTCTCTCAAAAGATAGGTTAGTCGGGAATGGAAGTCCAAATTTATTATCGAAGGATTTATTTACAATTTCACTGCCAACGCAAACGGTCAACACAATGTGGAGCGCATCAGAAAATTCGAACTACTCAAGGAGTTTTATGCAAAGATATTCCTCCTCGATTCCAAAACTAACCTCCGTTTCTAATCAAATTTCCCACAAAATCCCGTCAACTGGTACTCGGTCTCTTTCACTCGGCCGAGCGTCTCCAAGCTCTTCTCCGATCTTATCTTTTTCTCTATAAAAATTCCTCTCTCGCTTCCGATCGGTTCTTCGAAGAAGAGAAGAGCCGAAAGCCGAAGGATAGATGTTAGGGTTTCGTAGCGGCCATGGGCTCTTCGCCGTCGCGGTGGCGGTGCTGCTGGCGGTGGTTTCCGCCGCTTTCTTCGAGCCCTTCAACGTGAGCTACGATCACCGCGCTCTCCTCATCGGCGGCAAGCGCCGGATGCTCATCTCAGCTGGAATCCACTACCCTCGAGCCACACCCGAGGTATTGTCTCCATTGCCTCCATCCCAGTGTCCAGAATTTTTACCGATTGTTTGGAACTTCTTGTGCATGATCAAAATTGAATACGTTGATGGAGTGGAACATATTCTAGTGAATCTTTAAATTTTTTGTTGGTTTTTTTTTATGTGGTACTCATTAGAATTCATTGTTCTGTGCTGCGTTGTTGCTAATTTCTCGAGAAAGGTCTCAGCTTTAATGTCTGAATCCTCCTTGTACATTTTCGGAGGTTAATATAGGGAAGAGTAAAGATTGGTGCGATAGAAATGGAAGTTAGAAGGTAATTCTCGAGCGGGGGCAATAATTTAATGGCAGTGTAGTTAAGATTGGTGGGCACGGTGGAGGTTGTTTTATAAAAATTAAAAGGTGATGTTGCAAGTGAGAACATTCTTCAATATCTTGTAAAGGTCAACCTCAAATATCAGATCTTCAGGTAAAAATATGCCCTGCTGCAGTACACAAGGTGCACAAGTTATTTGCAGTAATATGGATGTATTTTTCCTTCATGGTCCATTAGCAAACCAAGGAGGAAACATTCTTACCATGCACAAACCGTGGTAGCAATCCTGGGGAGAAAATCTAACTACTTTAGGATTTTTGAATAGCTAAGAGAAGGAAATCTCTGTTTCTTGGGCTTCCTGGAACAAGAGCTAGCACTGTACGTATCTGCACACCTTGCATCCATCACAGGAAGAGGTCAACAAGGATAGTCGCCCAAGATCAATTCGAGTAGTCCAACAACGACTGTCATTCACTGCAGCTGCTTTAGGATGCATGTCCAAGCGACGTAGCATTGAAGCTGGAAAATCTATTCCCAATATTTCAAGTCTTCATAAATTTGGATCTGTGGAATCCTTTTTCTTCATTCTCCATAACTGAAATTTTATCCATCTTTTAATGAAAACATGTATGCGGTCCTGCGAGGGACTAAGCTCAAAGTCCCTTCTTTTTGGGTAATACAGCAGGAGTGTCAGCATTTTGAGTTGAACTTGGGACTTTCAGCTGCGGAGAGAGAGGTGCCAACCAGCTAAGATAAGCCAGTTGGTAATGTGGTGCGCAGATTGAGCTTTCCTTTGGGCTCTCATCCATCTTAAATTACTTCTGACCTCCATCTCCTATCTTGAAGAAGAGGGCGCTATCCTTATACCAGTATATAGTTGAATCATCAACCTTTCCAAGTACAAAAGAAAAGAGGGGGGGGGGGGTGTTGTGGGGGGAAGAAAGAAAAAAGTAGAAAATGATTCTGTGAAGGTTCCTTCATTAGACCATCTTTTGGCACTGATCATGTCAGACTTCCATCATTTGCCTGGTCCTGCTGTCATGTTTGGTAAATAACCTTATATTTTGTTTATTTGATCTTTGTTCTTCTGGTTTTATGTCATATAATATTAGTTACAGGTTAGTAAAACTCTTGCATTTCCAACTTGAGAATCATTTTGAGTTCTCTGAGTCTTGTACATTTTAAATGATATCAGATGTGGCCCGGTCTGATTGCTAAGAGCAAGGAGGGTGGGGCAGATGTCGTACAAACTTATGTATTTTGGAATGGGCATGAGCCAACTAGAGGTCAGGTATTGTTCACTTTTTGGGTGCCATATATTGCATTTTTGCATGATGATCTTGGGCTAACTTATTCTTACATTTGATATTTTCTTCCAGTATAACTTTGAAGGAAGATATGATATTGTGAAGTTTGCGAAGTTGATTGGATCCCAAGGGCTATATCTTCATCTCCGTATTGGTCCTTATGTCTGTGCTGAATGGAATTTTGGGTCTCTCCTTCTCCTCTCTAACAACACATCTTTGTCGTATTTTGCTCAAGCTTAAATTTCATCTTAAAGCTAACACTCATGTATGCATTTAAGTTGTACATATTTAAAGCAACTTTACGTATTTCCTTTGCTCTGTTGACATGAAAATTCTTCCAAAGCTCTGGTTGTTGGTTTGAAAGATTCAGCTTTATTTGAAGCTTTAAATATGAACATTTGGTTTCATTATATTATCGCAGTAATGCACTATTTCTGCAGTGGTTACTGGTTACTGAATTTATCTGTTGCAAAAATGTTGAACATGCAAAGTCTGTGGAAAAGACAAATCATAATTTATCAGAAGAATTTTGCTAAACATGGAATATTAGGAAGAGCAATATCATAACATCAGCAACACTTTTTTGATGCAAATTCTTTTTTCATATCCACGTTATATGTTCTTTGATAAATTTCAATATGAGACAAGCTGTATTGTCATTCTTATTTCTTATCCCAAGCTATTATTTAAATATTATTTTTTAACACATATCTTCAGTTGGTCTTGTGTTCAGATATTCTATCAAAATTAACTTGTTTGCATGCATGTGTGTGTAATGTTGATAATGATGACATTTTTTTTTCCTTCTAGGTTTGTTGGACAACATATTTTTGACATTATGCAGAAGTTTATCTTGCACATAATCACCGCAACTTAGTAAATAATCCTTTAAATAGCATTTGTTTATTATCAGACTCATTTTGGTATCTAACTGGTGTGGCATTTGTTGTAAAGCTCACAACTATGAAACAATTCTCTAATGGAGGCGATCAACTAATATATTCAATTTCAATAGATTATCATTTCTCGCTTTTAACATGTTATAATACATGAATTTGTATTATATTATATTAATACTATATGTGAGCCTTTACATGACAATATTATTGGCACACCTTGAACTAATGTGGATTTTAGATTGAGATTTTGCCCAAGAGATCCCAAAAGAAGTGATGGTAAAAACCTTATGCAATAGTTCGTAGAAAATAAGACCTTGAAGTAAAATAGCATAGGTTTAGCTAGAAATTTTGGTTTTGACCTTTGATGAGTCTTTAGATTTAGAGTTTAACTTTTATCATATTGCCATTCTTTTATTTATTGCACATGTCGCTCTCCAGGTTTGTAAACTCCATTCCAAGCATTTGTTTTGACCAAGAATTTGAATGCTGGTGCTTACTGGCCATAGTGTGCAGTATTTATAAGGAATCAGACTATCAGTACTGTTACGCTACTCAATACTGGTCTGTACTGGCACATGGTGAATCATCTCTTTTGTGCTGTGTGGGCAGCAAGAGGATCCCATGTGCCAGATTTCTGGAAAGGCAGGCTGGTATATCTGCAAGGCAGTGCAGATGTCAAATTGTCAAGTTATTAATTACTCACTGCAAGATAGGTCTTCTATGACATATTGCTCCAGCTTGATGGAAATTATTGGCAGATTTGATGGTTTGTTTGTTCTATTTATCCTGTAATTGTAGACTGTAGCACATATTCAAGTTGATTAGTGGTTGCTTGATCTTCTATCGGTACACTATGTTATATTCATTAATTACCAATGTGAAAACATTTTTCATTTTTGCTTCGCCTCACTGGTTTATGTAATGCTCAAACTGGAAATTGGCTCCATGCAACTCTCATCATATCATATTTCTCCTTTCTTTATGTTCTTTCACATGATTTAATGACGTCCCATGTTGCAAATCAAGTCATCATAGTGGACAACAAAATTAGCATGTAGAAAAAATATTTATAGATTGCAGTTATTTTTCATGGTGGTAATAGAAGTAGAGAAGAATAATTTGGACCTGTTTATTTACCCTCATCAAATTTTTGTTTGACCAAGTGATGAAAGAAAGATTACATTAATGATGTGGGTGTAATTATCATCTGATACACTTAAGATCTGTGAAATTATGTTAATCTTTTTGAGTACTTACATATCACTACAATAAACCCACAAAAAACTATACCCTTAGGCATACTTTTATCATACTGGTCAAATATTAAATACATCTCCAAGGGCATCATATGAAAATGAAATATATTTTACTCATGGCACTTTTTGTCCTCATTTCTTGGTACTAATTTGCGATCTGTTTTCTTCTAAAATCCTGCGATAGTTATATGTAACTTTGGCAGCAACCATGACAGCTTGAGTATTTTCCTCTACTAATTCTCTGATCTTCTGCTTCTATTTACATCTGTCCTTTTCTTGTGGATGATGTAATTGTGTAAACTGTGAACAGTCTTAGCATAATATTTTCTTGTCTGACCTTGTTTGTGTTTATGCATTTTCATAGGGGTTTTCCAGTTTGGTTACGTGATATCCCTGGAATAGAGTTCCGAACTGACAATGAACCATTCAAGGTATTGTGGTTTGATGGCTTAACATTGTTGCACATGCATCTTATATTTATATCTCCTTTAAATCATTTGCATGCTTGATTACACTATTCTCTTTTAGAACTATTCCTTGCATATGCTAGTGTATGCTTAGTAATACTATCATTATAAGCTCAAACCATTTTCAACTCGAACTGATTAATACAATTCAGTTTTAGCCAAAAAAATGTTCATATGAATAGTTTCTATTAGTTTAAAAATCTCTTATGTTCAAGGATGAAAATTTGGAAATTATGTCAAATGCTGGTATCATCCATTCCTAGTCCTAATGTTTTGATTAATGATTTCTTTTCTGTTCAATAAATCAAACTCACTCTTTGCTGTGTATGTTGATACTAAATCTCACAATAGTTCAGGCAATGAAAAATTGTGAATCAATCAAGATTTAAATTAATATGTGAATATATGCATTCTTTGTTTTTAGTGATTGTCCGGAGTTAAAATTTCATCAAGGAACTTTTGAAATATTATAAGTGCCCAGTATGCGGTATACCAAATATTTTTTCTTTGACATTTCTTCTGGGTTCATTTTGATCCAAGCCTTTCTGAACAGAAGGTTGTAATTTGATCTTTCATGAGATATCATAATTCTTTTTGCCTTGAGGGGCATGACCTTATGGCCTTTTCTTTCTTTCTAGAACTCAGGGTTTGCCAAACCGATTAGAATTGTCTGGTTTGGGATGTGTCAAACCATATCGATGGACGATTGGGATGGTTTTGACGTGTGAAACAAGACACCGGCAAGGATGGGGCAAGGGAGAAGGAAAGAGAGGAAAAAAGAGAGGGGGGAGGGAAGGAGAGGAAAAGGTCAGGGAGGTTGCTCGAGGCCATTGGAGGCTGTCGGAGGCCGTTGGAGGCCGCCAAGGCCCCCGGAGGGCTGCTAAGGCTGCTTGAGCTCCACCCTCCTTTGGAGAGAGGAAGAGAGAGAGAGAGGGAGGGAGGGAAGGAGAGGGAGAAGTAGGGAGGCTGACGATGGTCGGATTTTCCTTCCCTACGTCTCGCCCCTGTTTCGATTGGTCAATTATGTGTTTTGCCGACCTAGTGAAGTGGGCAACCCTATTTTGATCCACAGGAGGTTGTGGAGGGAGATCCAGCCATCCAAGATCCTCCGGTGGCTATCATTGGCCTCCCCGCCCTCTCCCTCTCCTTCCCTCCCCCCTCTCTCTCTCTCTTTTCCTCTCTCAATTCTTCCTCTTTCCCGCTCCTTCGATCATCCCAGGGCCTCTACGGCCCTCCGACGGCTACCGTTAACTTTCCCGCTCTCTTTCTCTCCTTCCCCCCTCTCTCTCGTTTTCCTCTCTCCAGTTCTCCCTCTCTCCCACTCTCTCTTTGTTGTGTCAGTCAGGCCCGACATGGACCGGCATGGGAGCGTACTAAACCATGCCTTTCATCGGCGGACCGGTACGGGCTCTGGTACCAGCACAATCAACTTTGCTAGAGCTGTTAATATACGGTACCAATCAGTATGACAAACCTTGTCTGATCCATTTAATAAATAATCATATATTAAGATCTAAACCCAATTTGTTTATGAGGTGGGTAACTTGACTTGACATGCATGACCTGCTTAATAAATAGATTGGGTTGGGTTGCCCTACCCTAATTTGTTTTCTAATCCATTTCCTCACTTCCCCCTTCATCTCACTCTAAATTCCCTTCCTCCAAAACCTAACTCTAGAATTTATGGGGTTTGAGTGGCAATGTAGCTCAACTTGATTGTCATTTGGGGAAAGACCTAAACCTTGCTTTGAATGCTGGACTTGAAAAGCCAAGTGGTGCGGTTAGAGGGAAAGGTGGCTATGGGGGAAACAAAGGGCGTGAACCATGTAGAAAAAAATTAGTAGCGTAGAGAAGTCATCGTGGATGGCTCTCTCGTGAATCTTCTCATCAATAAGGTGATGACGCTTGCAAGGTTGGGAATTGGGATCTTTGGTCTTAACATCCTTCCTAGGAATTGGGATCTTGGGTCTCAACATCTAATGGCAAGGAAGTAGATCCAACGGGATCTTTAGGGGGGATTGGGTGGTTTTGGAAGGGATGGGATTTGAGGTGAGTATTTTGAAGGTGAAGGGGCTTGGGAGGGTTTGTAGAGGATTGGGTGTGAGGTTTTGGGTGGGATGGGAGGTGAGACAAGGTTTGAGAGGTAAGTTGGGATGGGAGGGGTTTGGAAGCGAGGCATAGGAGGGATGGGACCCAAGAGGTGGGGCTGTGGGAGGCAAAACTAGGAGGGATGGGCTGCCTTTAACCATGTTCTACAAAACACTGGAATGGGCTGGGTGCTGAACCAATTAAATAGGACTGAATCAGCTTAGATATTAAACGGATCCAGCTGGGTTAGACAAGTAAAATGGGTTGACTTGTTTAGGGCCATACTTGTTTAAACCAAATATAAATATATTTATCTCAGATCAATTGTATATTGAGGTGGCAAGTTAGGTCAGGGATTGCCACCCCTATGGTTATGTCAATGAGGAGATATTGAAGTTGATTCTTGTAGCACGGGTTTGCATGAGATCCATCCAAGGTTCGCTGTATCGGTACCGGACGGTGTGCCGGTGTCGGATCGATACAGTATGGTATCGATACCGTACCATATCGGTACATGGTATGCCTAGGTGTACCGGTCCGGTATCGATACAAAATATTTTTTTGGATTTTTGAAGTTAATAATTGATAAATACAACCTCAAAATGACATTATATTGCATATTATTGACATATTTGGGTTCAATTTGGAGTTAGGTTGCGGTACAAAGACTCTTGATCTAAAATTTCAAATATATATTTATTTACATTATATTTCAATTATGTCATCTTAAAACTAAAGAAAAAATATATAAAATACGCATTAAAATGTATCTAAATATTTAAGTACAAAACGCATAACTGATATACGAACCTTAAGATGTACTCTGCATTTAATTTCTTATCGAGTATCTGTGACGCTCGTAGATGTTTGGATCATCAATATAGTCTGAAGGGACATCAGTCTAATCCTCTAGCCAAGCTGCACCGTACTCTCGAATATTCATCATCCCATAAGGCATCTTCTCTGGATTGTAAGACATCTCAGACCTCTTGCTAAAATTCTGACTCTGAGAAGTATCCTCGAAATGATGGTACGGTTGTGGAGGAGCCCATCCAAATATGCCAGTAGCAAAATCTGATCCGTAAGATGCTCCAGGCTGTATAGGATAATAACCACTAGAAGATGATGTCTCGGATGCACCATATGCATATGGATCATAAGGTGGCTGTGGATAATAAGATCTATAATACGAGGATGATCTAGATACATCCATGGACCCTACTCCACGTGCAAGATCGTCCGCAGCTGCATCATGTGCTGGACGACCTTTAGAAGTCCGTCGTCTATATGAAATTGGTTCTCTACGATCTCTACCGACTCGTCCACCATAATCCTTATCTTATGTGACATGCGTAAACTGAGACTCATCGGTGAATCGAATATCACCTTGTGGCTGTGTCTCATAAACGATGGTCTCCTATCCTCCAGTTCTTCCCTAATCATCAGATCCATGGCTACTACTACCAGTATCATCATCACTCTTCTTGGTGTCCGTATCTGAATAGATATCTCCTGTACTCTCGAGAGTGGTGCATGTACAACTGTCTTTTTTTTTCTCCCTTTGTGCCCCTCTGTGACTGAGTTTCCTGTGATTGAGAGGATGGATGCCTTCTTGCTGTCTGCCGGGAGGATCGTCTATACATCTCTCGCTCGAATCTCTGAAAAAATGTATCGGATAGCGAGTCATGTGATGAATGAGTCCTTTGTGTCCCCTCAGACTGTGGCTGATTAGCTGGAACCCTATGTGGAATATTTTTTTCTGCCCATTGCCCTGGATCCACCCTGATCTCCCTCGCTACCACACTGGTTGGTCGTGGAGGGGATCCTGGCTCATCAAGCTCTGGCTCCTGCTGCTGACTTGCAAGCCATCCGATGATCAGATCGTCATCCTCGTCGGCATAATCATCCAGCGTCGGATCAGTGTACTTCAACTGAACTTCCTCCTGAATACATTTTAGTCTCAACCTCATATTGTAGTGAACATATACAAGATCGTTGAGGTATTTTTGTGTCAGACGATTTTTCTGTTTGTTGTGGATAAGGGCGAAAGTGGATTAATTATGCTTACAGCCACTACAGAGACCGTCTGAGAAAAAATACGGACAACCATATGTCTCAAATTTTCTGCTGACGTTCCAAAATGAATCCACCATTCAACTACAAAAGCAAAATTATATATCAAATTTGATGATATTATTAAGCAAAATTACATATTAATCTATATTGCTCATTATTGATATGTAATTTATCTGGATTCATCTGCTTTTTGCTTACGACAGCTGATGGGACTCCAAAACTGTCTGATCCCTCTCTAAACTGTTTCGTCTGAAATAAAATATATTTATTATTTATAAATATATTAGATCGAATTCAGTTGAATAATTATATCTGTTTTAAACTAGCATACCTCTTGCAGATACAAGACGCGATTTCTTGATCGAGCACCATCTTATATATGACATTGCGAAGAGCAGCAAGAAGCTCGCTATCCATATCTATCCCCGAAATAGTATACTGAAATCTCGGATTCAAGTAATAAGCTGCAGATAAATTTCAAGACTGATTAAGCACACTTTTATTTTCATGCTTCGAAAAAATATTTTAAAACATTCTTGAATCAAACTTACCAGCTAGATGCAAATCTTTGTCCATCTGATAGTCCTAACGACGCTCAATAATGTTAATGAATTCTTGAGCATGCTTGGGATCATTCTCACTGATCTGTTTCTTTTCCTCTCCATGTAATATAGGAAGCCCATCTGGGGGTATCTCTCGCTGTCCACGGCGCGAAGCACCTCATATAAAGGCTTGATAGCTTTCACTATCTTCTCAGCCCGCTGTCAAAATGACTGACTCGTCACCAAGTTCTCCACATGACTTCCATCAGTGCCGGCCCTGTATATCTGCTCTCCTGCCACTCGGCACTGACAAACATCTGACGTAGGACTGTTTTCTTTTGAAGAAGACTATCAAGTGCTATGTAGTTGGTAGCAAACCGTGTGATACCCGTCGTAAGATCTCTCCCCCAGTATACATCCGCATCAATGAAAAACCCATGTGTGGTTGTAGATGAATCTAGTAATGGTCTGGGCAATCTCCACTATCTGCTGCACCCTGCGAATTTTTTCGATATCCATAATATAAGATCAATGCAATGTGCAGCATATGGGGTCCAGTATATCTGCGGTCGCTGCTCCATCAGCAACTCTCCGACAGCCTTATATTGTGGTCCGTTATCTGTGATGACCTGCACGACATGCTGCTTATCCACTGAATCAATCATCTCCTCCATCAGATCAAGGATATATGTGGCATCGTGCATCTTATCTGAAGCATCAATTGATTTGTGAAAAAATAGTTCTCCATCACAGTATGTCAAAAAATTAATGATGCTCCGCCTAGTAGGACCTGTCCAACCATCACACATCACTGTCAGACCGTATGTAGGCTATTTATTTTTGTAAGAAGCAATCCATCTCTGCAGATCCTCTTTGTTGCTGTCAAGAAGCTGACCATAGATGTCCTTAGGTCCTAGAGGATCTACACCCTGACCGACAGCCTCTATGGCTGAAATAGCAGATCGGTAGTAAGGATTGACTGCTGCATTTGCTGGAATATGGCTGAAATAAAACCATGATCCAATAGCTCACCACATATCCTTCTTCTTATTTTTTTCAGCATACTGTCAATTCTCTACTGCTAGATCCAAATCCTGAATGCTGGTTCCTGCTGGAATATCTCTGGAGACCTCCTCCTACTGCCAAAAGCTCCCAACAAAGAAGACATGCTGCGTCTGCTCCCTCTACCACTAGGCTCTCTGACTGAGGTAGTCCTCCTTAACTCGAATTCTCTCTACCAGTCGCTGACCCAGATCCTGATTCATAGCATGATGGTCTGAATCGCTCTCTATACCGGGCCATCTCCTCCTGTGGTATTGATCCGCCTAGCTCGTCTGAATGCAGCCTCAATCTGTGCCTCCTCATCATTTGAGCAGAAGCTTCCTCTGACTCTCTAGAGTGATAAGAAGGTGGCTCTACAGCTCGACGGTCTACTTCGGTCTTTTTCTGTTTTGCCCTTTCCTTCGCTGCTTTCGAATCAGCAAAATGCTTTTTCATCAATTGTCGGATCTCTTGCGGACATTTCCGATACATGAACACATTAGGATAACCACCAGCCAGATGCTGCTTTAACCTAGTCATCCCTTCTCTCTTGAATTCTGTGTTGTACCATTTGCATCTCCAATGATGTCGAGCCGAGAGCATCTCGCCATGATTCCAATCGATGTCACGCTCTGGATCTTTCTTTTACTCATTTCTGCAAGTATAAAAAATACTAATTATTTCGAATTAACTGTAATATAACACTAATTACATATATTTTTTATTTGATAATATTTTTTATTATTTAAAATTTAAATATTTATAAAAAGAATTTCAAAAAAATCTCAAGTTAGATTCAAATATTTCAATTATTTTGAATCATTCTAAATATTATTCTAATTTCAAAACTAACTCTGATTTTTTATTTTTTTATTAATTTTTATATAAATAATATATATTATAAAATAGCTGATTAATTAAAGTGAACAAACGTCATGCTCTAAATTTTTTTTTATAAATATGCAAGTATAACAAAACACGATAGTTTAATGATAATTAAAATAATTATATATAATTTTAAAATAATTTTAATAATTATTTTAAAACTTATAAATTCAAAATAAATATGTTATATGCTTCAAATAATATTTTTAAATTAATAAAATATAACACTATTTTTATATATTTTTTATTTTATAATTAAATTTTTAATTTAAATAATTAAAAAAATAATTTTTTAATTTCAAATATTTGAAAAAAATTTGAAATTAGATTTAAGTAGCTTGAATCATTCTAAACATGATTTCCAAACTCTGATTTTTTTTCTAATTTTTTTTTAATTTTTAAATAAATAAATATATAAAAATATTTAAAAAAATATAATTAACAAAATTAATAATTTTGATGTCATCGTGTAGATCTTCCAAAGATCTATCACATATAATTAAATCATATCAAAATCACAAGATTTTGGATTTTCTCTTATTTTCATTCTTTCTCATTCTTATCCTATTTTTAACAACAAAAATAAAAAAAAAAAAATATATATATATTTACTAAGAAAATAACAATTATCTTACCTCCGGCCAAAGATCAGCCTCTTCTTGAACCACTCCTGTAATTTGACGGAGTTTTTTTCTTTTTTTCTAATTTTTTGGAGGTCTCAACGGTTCCGTTGAGACGTTCATATGCTTCGGAGTTCTCTGAGACTTTCAGAGAACTCTAATGCCTCTCAATCATTTAAAAACTCCCCCCCCTCCCCCCTCCCCACTTTTTCCATGTGGGGATGTCGGCACGGTTCGGTTCACGCCGAACCGGTACCGAACCCACCATACCGTCCGATTTTGGACGGTATGGATGCGAACCGGACCGAATCGAGCGGTTCGGTGTGGTTCGGGGGGATTTTTTGAAAAAAAAGTCTGAACCGGACCGGTAAAGTACCGGTCCGGCTCGGTACGCCCGTACGAGCGGTTTGGCCCGGTACGGCGAACCATGGGTCCATCAATGACTTGCTTTTCAACCTTTAGAACGGGGTTTTAACACTTGCTTTTTCGGATTTGGTTTTGGTCTCCCTTAAGAAGAGTTTTAGTTTCAACAGTTTCAGTGGTTTTGGTTGTTTTGAGCTTTGGTCAACAAAGTCAGAATAAAATAAAAAAGAGAAGTAAATGAAATCAAGGCATGTTATCTAACATCATTTTGTTGTATTTAACTAGGATCATAGTTTTAATAATTTGGATGGCTTTTGCACTAAAGCTAAATTATATTGATTGTTGAAGCTAAATGCACTAAATACATCAAGCCAATTTTACTAGATCCAAAACTCTAATTTATATCCATATCAATTATGCTATAGGAAAAAGGGTGATCAGATCTAAAATGAAGGGATATGCAAGCCAGGGATCAGCTAATTTAGATCAAGGATTTCAAACTTCAAATGTATGCCCATAATTGAGTCAATATACATAATCAAACTAAGGCAAATAAAGTTATGCATCAAACTAGGCTACCTAGATCAAGAGGTGCAGCTTATGTAATCAAATTACACTAAAAGTGTCACTTAGACTTCTTGGAAATGGGAGGATTGCATAAAAATGCAGTGAAGATGGCTTTCTTTCAGGGAGCGACTTTTATGGATGTTTGTTTTGGATCTGGTCTCTGCACAGACAAGATGCTGATGTAGCCCTTTGACCGCATGCCTGTATAGTTTTACCAATTTAAGAACGTGTCGGGTGCTTAAAAGAATCATGTGGTAGGTCACATTCATGCATCAAGGAACTCAAGTTTCATAGGAAAGCTATGAAAAAGCAAGGAGACAACGCGCCTTGAATTAATTAGAAACTATAAAAAACTCTTCCAAGAGTTTTCATTCTGGCCCCTTTTCCTTCTTGCCCTCCTCCCACCCATCCACTGCCTTCGAGGCCGGCCAAGGATCCACCACCTCCCTCCCAGGAGGTTGCCACGTGCAGTGGCTGGTTGCACAGCCAGAGCGACTGCAGCAAGAAGAGGGTGGGTGGGAGGAAGCTGGAAAGGAGACTCTAGGAGTTTTCTTTTAATTTTTTTTTTTTTTTTGGGTCATGCATAGTCTCGACTCTTGTTCTTGGGACAAATCTTTGATTGTGGGCTGTGCTCAGCACTCGAAACTATTTCTTTTTAACCACACCTGAAGGCTGTCCATTGCATCGAGTAAAAAGTGGGATCAAGTTTCTCGGTGAATGACAAGTGATCCCCACCCCACTCTTTTTACTGCCTTACATATTCCTGGACTAATAAGTATACAGGCTTTTGGTCCAAGGGCAAAAGTGACATCCTATCGATACAAAGACCAAATCCAAAACAACATCCAAGAAGGTTCGTCCCTAAAAGAAAGCCACCTTCATAATTTTCACAATGAGTAACTTGGATGTAGATACTGAAACCTTATTGATTATCAGAAAGCTCTCCATTCCGAAATAGATCATCAAACAATATCAGGAAAGAACAGTCAGACTACAGTTACCAAGAGTAAACCTATATAGACATAAAGGCAAATCAATTGACTGTAAAAATCAAATCGGTTCAAAATTTTCATTAAGGTAAGAAAGGGAATGGCTGATTAGGTCAACTGAAAGTCAGATCAACATTCGAATGAAAATAAAACCTGTGCTACAAAAACAGGGCAATAATCACCAATTTCCACTAATATACGATCCACTTATCCACACAAATAGCCACTTTCTAATTAGGCATGCCACACATCTCAAGATGTTGCAATGCTGTGTATAGTTTTTTTTTTTTTGTTAATTTTTTTATTTCAAAGGCATGCATACCCATGATGAAACAATAATAATTAAAGACACCCACCTAAATGTGTTAATGGATTAAATTGCAGCTCATCCACCACAATAAAAAAAGATGCCATTTGGCAAAATACAATCATTCAAGTAAAATTCCAAGTGCATGTATTGATCCTGAGGATATTGACAAAACAACACAACTTAGTGTGGTTGATTAACATCTTTCATAAAAATTTAATTTATGTACCTGTGAATAAGAAGTTTGCATGAAACTATTGAAACCAACCAAAATGGGCCATAACTGAAATCTGAAAATCTCAGTCAGTTTGGGACATGTCTTGATTGAAACCAATCAGTTTTGACCCCAAAAAAAGCATTGCTTTTGAACTTTCATACCCTCAAAAAAAAAAAAAAAAGAAGTTATGACTCAGAAATTAAATTTTTGCTTTGCAGTTTTTTTTTCTAGAATTGGAAACTACGGGAATCATGTCTTTGCTTATTGTGTCTTTGGTCTTGTTGAAGGTCTTCAAATTCTTCAAAGAGTAGGGGTCAAGAGGCAGGTCTTTTGAGCCCTCTCTCTATACGATTACATTTCTTTCATAATTGGAAAATGATGCCTTTCCTCTTGTAGAAAGGACTTAAAGTCCTTCAAAGATCAGGGGTTGGGAGGTGGTGCTTTTGAGCCCTCTAGAAGATATTAAAGATATTATGTTAATCTCAAAACTTAAACATATAACTTGTTGTAGTATTGATTATTGAGGACATTGGACTAAACTAAACTTGACATGCAAATTATACTTGATATGCAGTTTTGCTTAAGATGTCTGGATTCTCATTTTCTGCAGGATGAGATGCAAAGATTTGTAAAAAAGATCAGGGATCTGATGAAACAGGAAATGCTTTTTTCGTGGCAAGGGGGTCCAATCATACTAGTGCAGGTTAATAGTGCATTTATGATTACTAATAGTTAATGTTTTATTCCCTTGGAAGGCTTTCTAATTATTCTTTTTCCCTCATAATGGTTTCATCTGTTTCACCGATATGGATATATGCTTTTGAAGTTTATAGTTTGGAAACCAGCTTAACCATTAAAATTAGCGAAAAGGCTGGATGTCATACAATGTCCGTTCTAGTTCACACAATCATTTTGGAAGGTTGGTTCATGGCATGCTGGCTGATCCAGTTAATAGGGAGGATCTTGTCTAGGCTGCTGAAATCAAGGAGCTGAGTTAAATTTGTAGGCCCAAAAAAGGCAAATATCTGCAAATTGGATTGTATAATTTGCCAATCATGTAATGCATATTGAGTTTTTACAGGCATGTCTATTCTATTTATATTTAGATTCATAAAAATGGGAAATGAAATACAGAACCAGCCTGAGCCTGTTTAATTGGACTAGGCAGGATTTATTTAATTTTCCAACTTGTTTATATTGTTATTTTAGTTAGGTACGCCTCCTCCCTGTAGGGGGTTTACTGATCTTGAAAGTTATACATGAAGACTAATGTTTGCCCCTGACATGTGTATCTTGTGCACCCTTAACTGAAAAGCTGACGCCAACTGGAAACTTCCATCTGGCTGTGAATCAGGCCCTGCCATGTACCTACCTATCTTCCTTGATAGAGCAGGTTTCATGTCGACTTTTTCGGATATACACAACACGGGCAGCCAAGAGGCTGTGCAACAATGTTGTCATGCTTTTGCAGGAAGCAAGAGACCTCGCTTCTAACACTGTGCAAAGCAGATATTTCTTATGCATTGGATATGTCAGATGCGCTTAACAATGTGTAACCAGTTTTAATGGTACTTCTAGAATATTACCTTTTTCTGTGAGTAATTGGTAAATAAGTTGCATATTAATATTACAGGTGCCTTTCTATATGATCTTCTTAGCAAACTTAAGTCCAATCTTCCAAACATATATTGATTTGAAGCAAATTCAACAGATTGAAAATGAATACGGAAATATTGAAGGTCAATATGGTCAAGGTGGGAAAGAGTATGTTCGATGGGCTGCCAAGATGGCACTTGGCCTCGACGCTGGAGTTCCCTGGGTCATGTGCAAGCAAACTGATGCCCCAGAAAACATTGTAAGTGCCTAAGTGTAACTTGTAAGCTTTTGTTTCCTTTTTTTGCTCACGAATATACTGTCATCATAATTGACCATGTTTGATTTGAATTTGACTGTTCATTTGTTGTTTATTAATATTGTGCATTTTATCCTGTAATATTTCTAGTACCTAAGAGGTCCTTCAATTTCTTGTTCCCATCTTGCCTTTTAATTTTGACAGATAGATTCCTGCAATGCATTTTATTGTGATGGTTTTCGACCGAATTCTTATAAGAAGCCAGCATTTTGGACAGAGGATTGGAATGGATGGTATGTTTGATGCTTTCATAAATGGTTTCTTGGTGTCTACAACTAATAACAAAAACAAAATAGCTCGACTGTCATACTGACATTACATGAAATTTTCTTGCTTATGATATTGCGGATGATCGTCGGGCCCTTTTTTAGGCACATGCCCATGTCTTTTTTCCCTTAAGCTACTTAGCATTAGATAACATGCCTTTTAAGTACACTGCTTTCTTAACAAGAAGATTAGATGCAAGAACGGTTTCTGAAAGAGAAAGATCATGTTATTTCTTTTGTTCTAGAGGACTTTCTGGAAATTGATATTGTTAAATTCAGATTTGACTACATATTGTTAATGGTGGGCGTTGGCCCTCCTAACTCAAAAAAAAAAAAAAAAAAAGAGAGGAAAAAAAAGAAAAAAAAAAGACTAGATATTGTTACTAAATTTTTCCTTGCAGACATGAAAGCAGAAAACATAATTTGACCGGATATTAATTGGTGATTCCAAGCTTTTGTTATTTATAGTTAAATGTGTAGTAGCAATGTTTCTTCATGTACAGCATGATCATCATAAATTAAAACAATGGTAGCAATAACATTCAAATCCATCCCTTTTACTATAGTTACATGACAAACACCAAGATACTCTGAAACTTTTATCTAATTTGATGCACACAATGCTTCTGTTCTGTTTAATCTTCTGTGGTTGTCAAACATAACATGGTTTATCAGAGCAAGCTTGACATATATGCACTTTCTTTTGAAGGTATGCTTCTTGGGGTGGAAGGCTGCCTCATAGACCTGTCAGAGATAATGCATTTGCTGTTGCTCGTTTCTTCCAACGTGGGGGAAGCTTTCAAAATTATTACATGGTAGTATGATCTCTAGTTAAGAATGATTCGATTATAATTTTAGGAGCAGATATTATTATATCACGAGGAAGTTATGGCTTACAGGGCAAATCATTATTGTCTGGATTAGTTCAGTCTTTATGCTTCCGTGATCCATCAAATTGTTTCTTCCCCAGCTGGACTTAAGCATCCTTTTGGTCAAGCATCTTGTCTTGTAGACAGAATGCAAAGCTCAGTAACTCTGTCTGCTTGTTTTGAAAGAATCCATGATACATAAAGTTTGGCAAGACTGAAGAAAATCTCTTGCAATTTGAAAGTGACTATTTTCTTAATAAACCATACTCAATCCAATGATTACATAATTATTTTTCCAATATAAAGAGGTAAGCTATATTTTACCAGACCATAAAGTCTATAAGAATAAAAGTAGAAAATCATAAGCTAAACAAAATTGGGATCATACATACCGAATAGTATATATATTCAGGCACACACATTTAAGAGTATTATACCCAACTTAAATAAGCTTTTGGCATCTTATTATGAGGTAAAATTCTGAACCTTCTTATGGCAGTCTTATATCAATCTTGTAATGCATCATTCTCTTAGCACCCACGCTCACCCTCCCCCACCTCCATGAGAGAGAGAGAGAGAGGAGAGAGAGAGAGAGAGAGAGAGATTTCTGGTTCTACCCATGTTTGGATGGATTAACATGGATGAGGGTTCTATGCTTCCTACACATCTCATCTTTTTCTTTCCCCTTTAAATCAAACTAGGAGCCTACTTTAAGGCTGCATTGACCTTCGATCAAAGGACTGCACCTGGGCTACCATTGGATCCTAATTGACAATTGAACATCTACCTTTTGACTAGCTGAATTGACATTAGGTTGGTATTTCTATTATAGTTGGTTTCCATTTACTTATTTTCCTAATTTTGTTCAAACTGCACTAGACCCATGGATTCCCATAATTTAAGGGCCCTATAACCTTCCGATTGCACTATGGTCTTCTCCTCTGCATTTACACAAGCTCTGGTGGATTGTGGAGCAACCTTGGTAATATTTAGGAAAGCTCGATAGTAAGCTGGTGGATTCTGGGGAGCCGCAAGCAATGTTCAAAGACCTTGGTGGATTCCAATCATCAACAATGACCGTTAGTAGTGAGATCTAACTACTAGTTATCTTCATCTTCTAGTTCTAGTTTTAAATTCAGTATATGTACTTCAATATTAGGCAATTATAATCGTGTGGTTCAAACTGAGGACTTGAAGGGTTTTCTGGTGCATGAGCACTACAGTTAAATCCTTGGTTTCTCCTCTATTGTAGGCAACCATTATCCTGCATGGACACCATCATCTTGAGCGATAACTTTTTTCCATGACATATCTAGTGCCTAATGTGGCACCCTCAAGTCCTGTTGGCACTTGCTAGTTTACTTTGTGTATAAGTGTCCTGGGTTCAACCTTTCCAATCATTGATTGTAACATGATTTGAACCAAAAATTGCATATTGAAGCTTCACATTGGACTTCATTAAGTTTGGCTTTGATACTCCATGAAAGAAACAACCTAATGCATATTTGCACCATGTGCAATTAGGCTAGAAATCTATATTAATACAAGAAAGCCCATTGAAATGAGGATCATGTTTGTGCCCTACAAATATAATTCTATATGCAGAACCATTTAACTCATCTATTAAAAAGTTGATTCGGGAATTATAAAATGAACCATCTGTTCCATTTGCTGTAAGTGAACCTCTTTGATATGGTATGGGTACATCAGCAGTGTTCTACGATCAAATTCAAGGTTGCATAGAGATTTTTATTAAATCAAAGATTTATATGCTGTGCAAGGTTTGCAATCTCAGTACCAAAGATTGTATTGGTCAGGTATCAGTATAGTATTGACCTAAACCATACTGACACTCGGTACATAGATGTACCCAATTTGATATCAGTACAATATTTTTTATATTTTTATTTTTAATTTTTTTGTCTTGAAAATTATTTTAAGGTTATGGATTTTAAACAATCATTTTAAGGGGCATTTTGATATTATTTTATTTCATATTGATCTGAGAGACCATATGATTCTTAATGGATGCAGTTATAATAATCAAACATAGGCAATGCATATTTTTAGCTTGAAAAAAAATATATATCAAATTGATTTGAATTATGAAATATATTTTGACGTCTAGTCCCTAATCGAGTATTTATGTCCCTTGTAGACATTAGGATGATAATTGACAAGGTTTTTGGAACCGGTACTAGGGCCCATATTGGTTCCTGGCTGGTATGATACGGTATCGGTACCATACCGTATCGAGTGTCGATATGGCTTGGCATACCGGTTTCTTACTGGCATAACTTATATGACCTGGTAGCTAACTTATATGACCCTCATTTTTCTCTCCTGCATAAAGTAGGATATGATCCTACTACTCTGAGACACTTTTTTGGTCACCCTACTCTACTAGGAAATTCCAAAGCTCAGCTAAACTACAACTCAACTCTTAAGCAACCTGGAAAACACCTATTTCTCATCTTATTTGGCAAAATATTCACTGGCTTATCTCCTCTGGTGTCCATGAAAATAGTCAGTGTCTCGGTGATGACTTAAAATGTCAAACTATTAAAGGTGCAGGGCATGCTGTGCAGTCCTAAAACCACGAAGATCATAAGATAACATTTTTTAGCTAAAAATATCTGGAAAAAAATTCAATAGCTGCTATGCTAACCTGTTCAGGGTTCTGGTACTGGACTGAAATTGTATGTGCCAGCTGGCACTTGAAACCCTGTATCAATTGAACCTTAGCAATATATACTTTAATTTCTTTGTTGAAAATGTTTGGTTGGTCATGTCTCTTGGATCTTTTTTTTCTAAGCAACTTAGAAAAAGAAAAAAATCAGAACGGTCATGAGCAATCGAATAAGAGGTCCATGGAACTTAAATGCATGTTGTAATTGTTGCAGTTTTTTGGTGGAACAAATTTTGGCCGGACAGCTGGAGGTCCCTTCCAAATAACTAGTTATGATTATGATGCTCCAATTGATGAATATGGTATGTGAAATTCACGCTTTAGACACTTCGGTGGATTTGTTAATTGCCAACTGATTACAATTCAGTTCTCATTAATTTGTATGGGAATTTTATTAATCTGGGTGACTTGCTTAATATTCATGTAGCAATTTTTGATAATACACTGAGATGCACCGAATGGCACCAATCTTTTCAGGTCTGCTAACCCAGCCCAAGTGGGGACATTTAAAGGATCTGCATGCTGCTATAAAGCTTTGTGAACCAGCTCTTGTTGTTGTTGATGATTCACCCCAGTATGTAAAACTAGGATCAATGCAAGAGGTTCGCAATAGCCATTTCTAGATATTATTTACGAGGAATGATATTGTAACTATTGTTTCTAATTACTTTTATTAGATTGGTGTTTGCAGTTTGGATTTTGGTTACTTATGTATACTTGAAAATTTAAATTTGTTGAGCTATGAACTTTATCTTCATCAGTTTGAGAACTAAACTTATTTTTAGCTTTGTTCTTTGATGCTACTTCATTGAGGTTAAAGTTAGACTCTTGTTTGGCAAGTTTGCTCTGATTATGATTGTTATCCGTGCTATCCTATCAGCTAAAATTTACAGTCAGTGAGGAAAGCTGGATCTAACAATTAAATGCCTTTCATTCAAATGACCAAATTATGTTTATGGACCCCTACCAATTCTGTTGACTGATGTAAACATCAGTTTTCACTTTTCTATATGCACTTAAAAGTTACTGTTACCTATTTCAGATTATTTTTTGTTGCTTTAGGACCATAATCTTGTACATCCTCCTGTATTTTTTTTTTTTTCAAAAGTTGATTTACCATGCAAATAAATCCTTATCCACATCCATTTTCACAACTTTCATCTTGATCTTTTTAATTATCTTCATACATTCTAGCAGTCACATTCATATTGTGATTTTCCTTTTACTGGGCCTCTTTAAATCTTCACAACATCGCAATCTTGACCAAGAACAGTTATCCATTCTTCTTAACCTTAATAAAATACCATCAGACTTCTATTTGCAGTAATGGAAGTGACAAGAGAAAGAACTGTTTGTTGAATTTTGTCTTATCGATAAGAAAAAATTAATAGTAGCTCCCAATGAAATTGTTCCTTCCCGCTGGAGGCAAACATACGGTTGCTTACATTGGAATATGTTGGTATTGGTCCATGCAGGCACATATATATTCCAGTGAACGTGTGGATACAAATAGAAATCTCTCAGAAAGCAAAAGCATTTGCTCAGCATTCCTTGCAAATATTGATGAACACAAATCAGCTACAGTGAAAATCTTTGGTGAAGTTTATTCACTACCACCCTGGTCTGTGAGCATATTACCAGATTGTAAAAATGTGGCTTTCAACACTGCCAAGGTGAGGTTCTTATCTAGAACTACCGATTGGCATTTCGTTTAATGCACTAATTTTGTTGAATTGGATTTTAATGCATTTTATCCATTTAATTAATAATCCACAGCCACATCACATCTGGAGGCCAGTCTTGGGAAGATCATTCAAATTAGAAGGAACGGGGAAAGTAAAAGCGAATTAAATCAAGAGACAATATCATCACCAATGTTGAATAAACAAATAAGTAATTCAGAATCCACAAATACAATTGGGACATTTGTTTTCCAAGGAAAGCACTTATCAAAAACTTTCTATAATTTTTAGTTTGTGTTTCCAGGGAAAAGCTAGTAGTCATATAAATCCAAGTATGAACATTTTAAATCATATCTGTTAGCTGATACAGGGTTTATTTTTTCATTGATTAGTAATTGAGAGGGGGAAAGGAAAAACAAATTTAATTCCAGTGGCTCTTATTGTTTATGTCGGATATATGCATGTTTCATTCCATCTTGTTTAATATTTATGTAACTATTTGGGGATATGAAATCCATATAAGCATGCTAGTCATTTTTCTTTATCTTCAAGTATACAAGACTGATCCTCAGAAGTTTGACCCCCGGTTGACAGATGATATAAAAGTCTATGTAAACCTTCCTTGGAGCCTCCATGAGTTAGAGTTGTGCTTTGAACCCAACCCTCTTTTATTTGGAGAAGTCTTGAAAAATGAAATTAATATCTGCAAAAGTACATGCACCAGCTAATATCTTGTAGATCCAGGAACACAGGGAAGTAATTCTTTATTTGTAGGTATTTAAGTCATATGCATAGCCTATTAGTGCCGACAGGTTAAAATTGGACAGATTTTATCATGTAAGCTTGTCAATATCATGCTTAAGGGTGGTCTCTAAGTTTTAGAGGGGAAAATGAAGATGACACTTGATAATACATCAAAACATATTCAAGACATCAATTTTCAAGAAAAAACTGTGATCAAAATGGATGGATGGAAGAAAGCAAGAAAAATAACATTCTCTTTGCTGCAGCGATAAACCACCAGCTTCACAAGTTGAGGCCTTGTATCACAACAGAGAGTTTAAGAAAATTTCATAATATGGAAAAGAGTTGTTGTAGATGAATAAAACAGTGTTATATGGACAATTGGCATGGGTGTGAAATGTCATTGTGTTGGACATGGGGTCTCCAAAAATTTAGGCATAGGGGCATGACAACACATATGTATATATGTACACATATTCTATATGCAAGTATAAATTTATATACGCATTTGCATATTTGTATGTGTGTGTAGAGATGTGTGTGCATGTGTGCACATGTACATGAGCCACTGTTTTGATTCTTTTCCAAAAAAAGAGAAATTCAAAGGATGGGGGGAGAGAGAGATGCATTCTGTCCTCTTTTAAGTTTTGGACAGGGAAGCCTCCAAAAATTTAGGCATGGGGCAATTTTATATACATACATACATATGTCTGTCTGCCTGTCTGCATGTATGCATGTATGTATGCATTTATGTTTGTGTATGTATGTGTATATATGTGTATTTATGTGTGTACACTTACATATATACGTGGTGTGTGTGGTGTGTGGCTGGGTTGGTGCGCACATGCATGTGTAAGCTATCATTTTAAATTTTGATGCTTATCCAAAAAAGCGAAACTTGAAAAAGAGGACAGAAAGAGAGATTTTATGCTGTCTAAGAAACACATAATGATATAGAAATGAGTTTGCTTGTAATTTGTATTATTTGTTAGGTTTATTCAAGGTCACTTAAGATGTATTAAAATAATAAATAAATTTTGTTAACTTTATACCAAAAAACATGATAAACTTTTACTTAAGGCTTCAATGTCACCTTAATAACTTGACATCAAACCCATAGTGATACTTTGCTTAAAGTTTTTGGTGCTCAAAACTAAAAGTCCCTTTCATAAACTCTAGAAAAATTGCCAAGTGTTGACTCTTTTTGCTAACTTCAGCAGGACATTTGAGAAAAGAGTGCCTAGCCATTTCATGTTATGACTTGCCATGTTCAAGCATCCAAAAGTGTTGACACTTCCAAAACATTAAAAATGGAGTTCAAGTAACCCATGATCAAGCTTGATTCAATCTCAATTCAAGCTGGACTTACTGTTTAACCAGTTGAAATGATTTAAATAATCCAGTAAACAGATCCTTAACCATAAAACATAAATTTAGAAAACAATGTTAAATATATTATCACTCCATAAAACATAATATATTAACTAAGCCATTAAATGGTTAATCATGTACTAACTTATGGATATTGAATACGTTGTAATATATTAAGTATGTATGTTTCGATCCTTACCGCATGAATCTTGATTGATCTGCATTCATCTGGCTTGGATTGAAGTTACTTTCAAAAATATGAACCTGAACCAATATCTGTTAGGTTACTTTCAAATTGAGCCTGATTCAATCTTATCTTGAGCTGCTCAGATCAACTGACAAACCCAGTTACAATGCATATTCCAAGATGACCTACTTAGCTGAGCCCTGTAGCTCGACGTCTTATTATGTTGGAAGTTCTTAAACTTATTGTGGATTGAAAATAATTTCTACCCATTAAAGGAGGATGGACATGAGTGAACAAAGCTTAGAATTAGATAACATGCAAGTAACAAAGATTCAAAGTGAAATTGATCGAAAACTGGGCACTGTTTATTTATTTACTTTTGAGTAAAAGAATCTGGGCACTGTTGAAACTGTAAAGGAGGCAAAATGGTTAAGAATGAAAAAAAAAATACCAAGAAAATGTAAATTCCAGTTTTTTAGGTGGAGAGAGTAAAGACCATAATAGACTTGGGCAACAGTAAAAATGGAGAATGTGAAGACACAATAGACTTGGGCAACAGTAAAAGCATGCACCATTGCTGTTTTCATAATTTTCTTGTGGTTTCCAAACATAAACATTTTGTGACATATAGAAGAAATCAACAGCCTAATGACACTCATGGACAGTCATGGTATTTCTGCAAATTCATTTAGTTATCACATCTTGTAAGCCAACTTGCATAGGTTGGCTAAATTCACTTGAGTACCTGAGAAGAAATTGACAAGAGGAATTGAGAAGTTAAAGAACACTTAAATTGTCTTTGTTATTATTAATCTATATTCTGCAATATATTATGAGTTTATGACTAGCAAGAGACAAATTTATTTTTCAAATCTTAAATACAGTTGAAGTGTCTTACTCTTAATTAAATGAGTCCTCATTACCCATCTAGGAAAATTACATTAGCTACACCTCCCAGATTATAACAGAATTTCTCTTTATTAGGATACCAATAGTTAAACAACAGTTAAAATAATTATAAGTTGAAAAACTCAAAACCACTCCATATGATACCAATGTATTCTCAAAATATTCCCCTTGTTCAAAACATTATAAAATGTCGGTAAATGTGTCCATAAATGACATTTTAGTTGCTATTTTTACTGTATGCCGGAATTCTTTGAATCCTTTTTGGTGGCCCCGCCTAATATATCTTGAACTTTGACGAATCTTGGCTTTGATTTTGGCAATTTTCTGTGACATTTGGTGATGCAGATTAGGCATATGCTTGATATCAAGTGGTAACTCATAGGGTTCTGTTGTATCAATAATTTAACCAATCACTTCAAGGGGATTGGGGCCTTCAGAGGAAGAGAAATACTCAAATAAGTTTTGTTCATTCATTCATAGTTTCTTCTCCAGTGTTCATTGTTCATACAATTTCTAGGCATAGCCAACTAATAGGATGCAGAAATAAATCTTAAGATACTCCATATTAGACTCATACTAGACTCCTACATCAATAAACCTAATTAGACTCCTACAAGATTTTTGAAACCAGCAACATAAGACTCTAGTGAAGTCAAACACAGATCATATGAGAAAGACCCAATGACCAAAAATTTCAACAGACTAATGTGCCTCACATAGGATGCCCTTAAAGTTGGTGGCACAGGGAAAGCCTGTTTGGATTCAATTTAGAGTAGAACTAGTTGCTATCTGCAGTAATCCTTTACTGGGAGCTAGCTCTATATATACATAAGATGTGGCCCCTGTGCATGGTCTGCAATACTATATGACAAAACACCATGCTTACATGCATAATATTTATAATATAGAATTCAGCAGATATTATTGTTTCCTGAACAAGCACTAGCCACTTGTCTTTGTGTTCATTTGTATAATCTCGTTTACCCTACATGACAGGTAGGGTCTCAGGTTTCAATCAAAACGGTTGAATCTGGTTCTCCTAGTTATTCAAACATAACAGGACCTGGAGAGTTACTACTTCATAATGAAGGTTTTTTTATCTCAAACACCTGGATGACTTTGAAAGAATCAATTGGTGCATGGGGTGATAACAGCTTCACAGCTTATGGCATATTAGAACATTTAAATGTGACGAAGGATACCTCTGATTATTTATGGTATATTACCAGGTAAGTCATAATCTCAATATTTTACACTATTTGAACCAGCTTAAATATTATGAACAGGAATTATTCTATAAAATGTATGTGTCCACTTTTGTTTAACAACTAAGAAGACATTGAATTCATTGGAGTTAGGCAGTTATTTTCCCCAACTTGTTCCATATTGCTGCATCCAAGGATTTAGGTCCCGACGGGATGTCTTGGGACATCCCCTGTCCCAAGTGTTGGGACGGGGTGGGATGGCGGTGCGTCCCATTCCATGAGAAAATCGAGATAGCTCCATCCCATGGGATTTAAAACTTTGACCGTATTCTTGAAGTTTTTGTGAATGATGGAAAATGTTCCTAACCACAATAGAAGATGCAATCCAAGGTTCGTTGTCTTGGCTCTGTACCGGTGCCAACTTATTGTTGCATCGGTATGGGGCTGGTTTGGCATATTGACTGTCGGTATGTCTTTGGTACTACATTGTAGTACCGTAACCGATACGGTAAGGTATATGCCTCATATTGTCTGGTTCGGTCTAGTATGGCAAACCTTGATGCAATTTGTGTGTTATATAGAACTACCCATCCTGGACATAAAGTGACAATTTTCTTTTTTTGCTTCCTCCCTCCCTCTCTCTCTCTTGTATTGGAGGCTTTGACCTTTACTTGAAGTTTTCTAGGATAGTGGGGGTTAAGACTGTTTTTGTGCTATCATGGGCGTTGATGTGATGGACTGGGATTTTAGAAGAAAGTCTTTGAAGGTTTCGTAGATAGGGACGAGCAATGTTGGCTATTCTGGTACCAGGACCCGTATCTATCAGTCGGCAGCATGGTTCAGTATTGCCTCCATGCCGTTTTGTGTCGGGCTCAAATCGACACAGTAGAGAAGAGGAGAGGGAGAAGGAAAGAGAGTAGAGAGAGAGAAGGGGGGAGGAGAGGGAGAGGGAGAGATAGCCATCGGAGGCCGCCGAGGCCCCCCTTGTCGCTGTTGAGGTGGTGGATGTCCAGATTGATCGAAATAGGGACTTCAGTCCTTAATTCATTTTTTATTTTGGTTTTATTCTTTTTTTTTACGAAAATCAAACCAAAATAAAAAATGAAACAAGGGCCAAAGCTCTTGTTTTGTTTGATCTGGATATTTACCGCCTTGGCAGCAGCGGCGGTGGCTCCGACAGCCCTCCAACGGCCTCCAAAGGTCGTCTCCCTCTCCCTCTCCTTCCCTCTCTCTCTCTTTCTCTCTTTCCTTCTCCCTCTCCCTGTCCTCGTAGGTGTCTCATTTCAAAGGCCGAAACCGTCCCAGTCTGCCATTGGTACAGTTCGGCATGCCTTGAACCGGCCTATTTAGGATGGTTCGGTAGACCATGGGGACAAGGCTTTTCAAAGTGTTTTGAAAGTTAATAATGGATGGCAATATTTCTGGTGGTCTTAAGGATCAAAGTAGTGTAAGATCCGATTAGAGCTCAACTGATAATTGCAGAAAATAGTAGAAAGATAGTATAAGAGGAAGAAGAATAGAATATAGAATAAAAAGAGAAGAATCAGATGGAAGAATGAGAAATTAGGAGAAAGAACAAGAGAAGGGGTGGGGAGGAAAACCAGACCTTGACTTTCTTTCAATCAAATCAACTCAAAATGTCTCTCAAAAGGGAGGATTACAACCTTCATATAGATTCAAGATTCTAACCACATTAAATCTTGACCCTTGAATCAAAATCAAAGCATAGCTATCAATTAGAACACGATAAGAGAAAACTTAAGAGGTCCCTAATAAGTCGCTGAAACAGTACCACATAACAGTTCTGCTACAATGCTGCAAACAGTGTTTGTGAACAATGCCTGCTACAGTGACGCTACAGTGACTTGCGAATGAAGGTCTTTTGAAGGTTGCTAAAATCTCTTTGTTAGAACATGGTCTGCTGGGATCTTGAGCCAGTGATATTGTGGCCATTGTTAGAACATGGACTGTTGAGAATCTTGGGATCTTTTGAACCAATGATATTATGGCCCGCTGGATCAAATTTGCAGCTTTAATGCCCATTGATTTTGCTCCCAAAACTCAAATGCCAACCCAAAATACTCTCCCGCTCATGAAGGCCACATGTGTCGGCTTTCAAACAATGGGTTGTTCCCGGGCTTTGTGGTCTCTGTGAGAGAAAATGAGGAGAGAGAGAGAGAGAGAGAGAGGGAAAGGGAGAGGAGAGGAGGGAAGGGAAGGTAGCGGAGAGTTCTTCGGAGGGCCGTTGGGTGGCCACCGGAAGCCAGCAAACCTATTGCCGGCTTCACCTTGTATCGGATTTGTTAACAAATCCAACGAAATTGGGGCGAAGCCTTTGCTTGGAATGGCGGCTGCCGCTAGGGTGTTTTGGGCAGTCCGGCGGCCACCCGGCGGCCTTCCGACGGCCCCCCATTGCCTTCCACTCCCTCCTCTTCTCTCCCTTCCCCTTTCTCTATCTCTCTCTCTCTCTCTTCTTGTATCTAGCGGAGGACCAGGAGCACCGAGGCATCGACGGCCCTCCGGCAGCCTTGGTGGGCCACCGTCGGCCTTTTCCTTACTTCACTCCCTCTTCTCTCTCTTCCTCTCTTTTCTTTTTTTCGCTTTGTCTTCGCCAGTGTTCCGAATCGGATGTCCAAACTGCACCGGTTAGCTGCTGGTATGGTTTGGCACGTCCCGAACCGCTCATTTTGGAGCAGTTCAGCGAACCCTAGATCCAATAGTTTTACTATCTTACTGCATTGGATTGAAGAATTTATGTCCAATTAGAAATATTAGAGTTCCTTTTGTGAAAAGAGCTGTAGGCTGTCCAGATTGTCAGAGTTGGATGGATACAAAGATAGAAAAGGAAGGTGAAAATTGGAAAGCAGAAGAAAGAGCTCTCAGTTTATATGATTCACCTCAATTTTCATTATAACAAGTTTATTTGTTGTTGTTGCTGTTGCTGCTGTTGCTATTGTTGCTGTTATTGTTGGAAAGGTGCTTGGTTGACTTGATTTGTGTTAGAAGGATTCAGCAATGGAGCAGAATTGCACCATCAACTCTTACTGTCAAGCTAATGCATGACTTCATGCTATCTCGTGGCATATAAATACTGTTGCTAGATTGTTCATTTGAAGTTTCAGTTGTCAGTTTAGAGTCCTTCGATACTCGATCTCGAATATTTTTGCCAGTTTAGTGAGTCTATCGGAATTAGATTTGTATCCATGGAATCTCACCATCCATACATAACTGACTGGTGTATTTGTAATTTTGTATCATACCATAAAAATGAGTACCTATGAAAAAAGCCCATATGTAGATAATGAAGAACCATAGGACTGAATTACTTGAGATGCCTATGCCAATAAGAATCTTAGAGCCACCCATTAATATACTGAAACTCCATGCAAAATTTCAATTGTTTCATGTCAAATCTCTCCGCAAGGCATTTTATTACAATTTTGACTAAGATAGGGATCAAATGGTATAGTTCATTTGTTGGTAAAACCAATTTACCAGTCTAGTAGCCAATTTGGCTTGTTAAATTTCATCCATAGTCAGCAGTTCTTAAACATATTAACATATGATGTTAGCATTTTTAATTCCCAATCTCTATTTCAAATAGATATATAAAATGAAAATAGCATCTAAATACTTTTCTATTGAGAAATCAAACTATAGGTCCAAAACAAACTTCAGTGGTTAAAGACTTAAAGTGTTAACCTCTAGCTTTACAGAGAAAGTTAAACAAGTTCTTCCTGCAAGCTCTCTTGTGGGCATGACGATTCTGCTAAAATACGTTGGAGCCCTTTCGTGAAAGAACAAGTTCCAAACTGAGTATAAATATACACACGTAGCTCTGTATGTACACGCTACATGTACATACACACATGAACACATTGTATTTTGGAATATAACCTCCTCCAGACCCCTTCCCTATCCATTGAAAACATGGGCACAAGTAAAACAATGGGTGTATAGACATAACCCATATGCTTGATTATGTTTGTCCCTGTGTTTATCTATCTGTAATTCAACCTCTTTCAGGGGAAAAAATCCTTAATTATCATAACATATTTTTGTAGAACCACAATCACTTCAAACACATGAACTCACACTTAGTTTGTTTGACCGCTTTGTATTGCTCTGAACCATGCACCTATATTCTCAATTTTACTCTTTGAGGTGGCATGTCTACTTTCAGCGATCATATAGTAACCATCAATAGAGGTGAGTATCAAGTGGAGCAAATTTACATTGGAATAGCCCTCAAAACTAAGATGGCCTTGTTGCTCGCGCTAAAGCTAATACTCAAGATCCTTTTTGAAATTTCAAGATTTAGGCCAATTTAGATTTGATATGGTGTGTAATGTAGTTTCTCATCTTGAAACCAAGTACACATGTTTCAATTTACTTTTGCATTATGTTTTTGAATTCTTTTTTTCCTATTTAAATCTGTTTTTGTTGAAACAAAATGGAATTAGAACCTGAAGGTTGCAGATCAATAACATATTTTTGGAAGTGAAATTAAGTATGAGATTTTGTGAAGTTATGTTTGAAGTTTTCATGATATTAGGTGAGAAAAATGGGAACTCATTTCTTGCCTACAATCCTTGAACATCGATTGGATAAGTACATAAATTCATGAATTTGGAAAACAATAGGTAGATCTCTAGAAAATTACCCAACTACGTTGGCTTAAAGTGAAGCATTATTTTTTTAATCAGTCAAATAAATTCTGGAAAAAAGTGTAAATACATCCTTTTGTTTTACTAGTTGGTCCTAGTCCTGCTTTAGGGTGATAATGGTACTCAATGAGATAGAAAATGAGATCAAGGGGTCAAGGGAAATATCCTAGACCATCTTAAACTGCTTGAAAGTTGAAATAGAAAAAAGTATTTAAGAAGGCCTAGTGGATTATAAAAGAGTTAGTCCCATCTGCTACTTATCAGCTAATATCACAATACTTTAAATTGATATACTAGGGGGAATACATACTGGAACAAGGCAACATGCACGGTTATTTTATATGCTTTGCTTAAACATTCTGACTTTTTGTGGTATACTCCAGGTTCGCCATTTCAGTATCGAACCCTATAGTGGTGCCGTCCTATTATAGTGTTGGTATGCCACCCGTACCACATACTGATTTGGTACCGATATGGTATATTACGGTCGGTACACACCAGTATTGACTGGTATGGCAAGCCTTAGGTACACAACATACACAATGAGATGATATGCAATCAACCCCAACTTTCATCCTCAAATAGGATGAGTGGTTTCCTTTACTCTTCCTAAAAGGTGGAGATATCATTGCTCACTATAATGCAGCCTAGTGATGTATAATTCCTTGTGTGCAAGAACAGGAGGGAGAATGCTTTAAGACAATGACTTTAAAGGCTCACAAATTGTGGGTAGAGAAGAAATTTATTTGACATAGATTGCAAGATCCTTTTCCAATCAAATTGGATTTAGGTAGTAGAGATCTGAAATTCTGTCACATGGCTGTTTCATGAAAAGGTATTGGAGGCTAAAGTATCAGGAGTCACCTTACTATTTACTGTAGTTATTAAAAATTTGATGTTGTGCAGGAACTAGGAAAGAGGCAAATTGCCATTTAAGGGTCTCATGAAGGATTGATAGCATGAAGTTGCCATCCCAAAAGAAAATACTATGCTGATATTATATGTATTGTATACATTATCTAAGGCTGTAAATGAAGTTCTTTCCATTTTGCTTTTAACTACATCCTAGTCGTATGAATTTTTCCAAAAGATCCCTGGTGAATGTTGTCAAAGGAGTAAGTTCATGAAAAATTGCTTTTATAGCTTGATACATTTCTTTTTTTAAAAGAGGATTTATCACTTAACACATTGTTCTTCACATTTAAAAAGATGGGGTGAAACTGACATACAGGGTCAATCTTCCTCCTAAAGACAGAAACTAGCCTTTTCTAACCTGCAAACTTGTGGTCTTATTTGGGGAAATCAGATGTCAAGCATGTATATTTGGGTCTGCCTTTGTGTTTAGGAATGTGAAGATCTAGGCTTTGAGTGTGATTCTTGAATAATATGACCTTAGTCTTGCAACCTAAAGTGACTGATTACTTTCTTTCAAATGAAGATTAACTATTGTTTATTTGGTCTCTTTATTAGTTCAAAAATGTTGTGGATGCCTTTCAATCTTCATGTTTATTTTCTTTGCTAGGTTTTATGACTTTAAGAAGAATTTAGATTGGCGGAAAAAGATTCATAGAAACGTGTTGCAATGATCATTATGCAAGACCATCTGGCAGAATAAAATCAAGTTTGTAAAATAGAAGGGGAAAAAAAGGCCTTCGTTTTGTCAAAAGTAGAAAATGATTGATCACCAGGAATGTCAAAGTTTGAGAATACAGCTCTCTCTAGAGTAAGTCCTAAAGCATGCAAAATGTTCTAGGATAAGGTTGATTTGTTTGGACTTTTGTGAAACCTAGATGGAATTCAACAAATTTGGAGCTTTCTTCCTAGTCTACTTTAGTAACATGGTGATCTGATACATTTATTAAGGGTGTACTTATGACCAATTGTATTTCAAAATGGGAGAGGGAAGCTTCCTGAATCTTTTGCAAGTAGGGTATTTTGGTTCTCCTAATGCTTCTAGAAGTCCTTGTAATCTGGCTATCAGCAAGTTGCATTAGAGGGCTTGATGGTTCCTAACAACTGTACAGTTTCTGCAGAGAATGGAACACCAATCACCTTTTCATATAACAATTATTTTGCAGTAAAAGTCTAGGGCCTTGATGGTGGTTGACTATGATCCAAAGTGGGCAACTCTTGTTGTGCTTTGCCTCATGTTTCCTAGTTCTCTTTTAGGGTTTTTTGAGGGATGAAGGGCAGTTACAAGATATGAGAACCATGGATGTGTGGTATTTTACACCATTAGATTTCAGGAACCTTGTGGAAAAAAGAGACAAGGTTTTTTTACGATACAAGCATGCGATCATATGGATATTTGATGCTTCTACATATTAATTGGTTCTTGCGGTCAATGGTGACATGAGTCATGGCAATCTTGTGATTAGGTCTTGCTGTTGATATATTCTTGTGCTGTGTTAGCATAGAACAGTTTTTACATGTATACGATGTTGAATGAGATATCTTCATCAATATTCCACTGTTCAATCTTAGTGGGCACAATTTTTTTGTTTTTGGTATACTAGCTTCTCTTCTAGAAGTTGTGGTTAACCCCTTCACTTCGCTTAATGGAACTGCTTTGGTCCAATTTGGAAGAAGCTAGAAACCTTGTTGCGTTAATTAAACTAATGGAGATTTTTCCTCCATATTAACTTGAGTGTCCTGCTGGTTTAAAGGCTATAGAAAATCAGTAGTGATCGGTACCATTTATATTAAATTGTTGAATGAATTACAAAATTTGTAGAATCGTACTATATGGTCTTTATCGACTTGTTGACAGCCAATTTGGTCTTAAAGATTCATTTTTCAGTATATATATGAAGCATGCTCATCAGGGCTCACTGATAACATTCAACATCGTCACTCAAGCTGCCTGAGGGGTTTTTCAGTATATATATGAAGCATGCTCATCAGGGCTCACTGATAACATTCAACATCGTCACTCAAGCTGCCTGAGGGGCAAAAAACTTGTGTACAATGGGTACCTCTGCCTACTGTAGTTGGATTCGGCGTTATTAGAACGTAAAACAAAGATATAAGAACTGATGCTACCATGATGATTGCTTTCACTATAATTTTTTCTTGGCTTTTTAGTGTGTTTATTCACTCCTACAGCTCATTTTGCATAATTTGATGGTCACTTAATCTTTATTGCAATTCAGAATAAATGTTTCTGATGAGGATATTGCATTTTGGGAGGAAATGGATGTTCTTCCATTGCTTACAATTGATAAAACACGCGATGTGGTTCGAGTATTTGTAAATGGTCAGCTCTCAGGTACTAATTTCATTTCTGTGTGGCATCTATGTTTAAATATATAAATTAGCATGATGAATGTGCCAATGTATCCTACTGATGCATGTGATATGCCATTTTGCTACTCATTAATCACCAATATATGCATATATCTTTTCATTGGCATTGCTACGAGCACAATTGCATATGCACTTAACTGTTTCTAGTTTCTTTCATGTCTTCATCTATTGATTTGAGCTGGCTATATATTCATCTAACATATCTATGGAATTGAAGGCAGTAAATTTGGCAATTGGGTTCCACTGAAGCAATCTCTTCATTTGGTTCAGGGATGCAATGAATTAGTTTTATTATCGGAGACTGTTGGCTTGCAGGTAGTGTGTATTTAAATTAAATTATGGTCCAATCTGCTATTGTACTATTCTCTATAGAACTAAGAGCAATGCTTTATTACAATTAGCATCCGTATCATGGCAGTCTCAAATGTTCACATGACCAAGTTCTAAAACTTGCTGCTTGGTCTTTTTGGATTTTATGTGAGCCATCCCAAAGCCAGTGCAAAATGGGATAGTTCATGCTTTTGAAACAGGTTAAGGCGCAAATAGGGTTGAACTATGCCAAGCTGGGCTGAACTGATTGGCTCTGCTCCATTTCGGCGGTATTGACCTGTTTTGTTTGTTTGCCCCAACATAACCCCACCCCAAACCCCCTTTTCTCTCCCTATTTGACCCCCCCTATGCTCCTTCTCTTCTGCCTCTATACCTTGATCCCTCCTTTTGTCTCCTTGCTTCCCTCTATTCATTGAGCAACCCACAAGATGCCAATCCCACTGATCACCTGGAACCTTTCCTATTCCTAGCCCTCACCATCTCTCTCCCTCTCTCCTATGGCCATGGCGATGGAGGGATCCAAGAGGGCTTTGATCTAGCCCTTCTTCCTCCAACACTCCTAATGGTGGCTGTGCTAGATGAAACCCATTGTCAATCCCCATGTCCAAGGATTTTAGTCCAGATAGGCCATCCAGCGGGACACCGGGATGGATAACCATCCTATGTGTTGGGATGATTTTTGAACCGTCCTGACATCATCCTAGCATTCCAATTGGCATGTCTTGGGACATCCCCCATCCCAAGTATTGGGATGGGGCTGGATGGCTTCGTGTCTTATTCCATGAGAGAATTGAGGCAGCCCCATCCTACGGGATTTAAAACCTTGCCTGTGTCATCCATGTCCTCGACCTTGATGCCCTCAGGTCACCCATCCTCCCTTTCATTTTCTTTCTTTGGGAACCCTCACCACCATCAATGAAGATTTTGGAGTCCCTATACCTGACCAAGATGGTCTTGCATAATGTGTGCCAACACAACATAATACCATACTATATTGACCAAGTATCTGACCAGCACTGGTAACTGTGCTAGTACGACGACGAACCTTGCATTTTGGTTATCTCATACCTATACTGCTCTGGTGTTATGCAAGCCCAAAATTCTTCGGGGAAAGAGTAACACTAGATCTCGGATATTCTAAGATCATAGATGAAGCTATGGGGAAAAGAACTCCACTTCTGCTAGCCAGTTTAAAGTCATGTCAGATTAATATTAGATCAGTAATATGATTATTAGAAACACATCTGGTGCTTTTAGTTCATGTTAATCTTCTAGCAACTTGTTATTTAATAATGTGATATAATAAATGTTTATGAAATGCTTCACCATGTCTGATGAAGAGGTATAACGAGATTTATGTTTTAAGCATTTTTTCCAGATCTCTGTAGTGTACTGTTCAAGTAAATTTCAAATCTAGCCCTTATTTTTCCTAGCTCAAAATATTATATGTTTGCCAACAAGACAATATTTGTGGGTGCTTGCTGTCAGAATCCATATATACAATATAATTTCATGTAGGTGTTAAAATAATGTTATTTTACTTTTTCACTTGCGGTGAATTGTTTTTTATTGTAGAATTATGGTGCTTTCCTTGAGAAAGATGGAGCAGGATTTAGAGGTCAAATAAAACTGACTGGCTTCAAAAATGGGGATATTGATCTTTCCAAGTCTCTTTGGACATATCAGGTGTATAATATTATATCCAGTTTCAATTTTTTGCGTCATCTCTAAATTTGTTAGTTTTTTTATAGCTTCCATGCCTGCATATATAGCATATTTGTTGCTTTTTCTCCCCATTGCACAAAATATAACATATTATTCAACATTGTATCTAATGTTTTCCATTTTTGGTATCTTAGCGAAATTAAGCCTGTTGCTAGTTATTACTTAGGATTCCAGAATATTGTTCAGTGACCCTTCCTGTTGAACTGATCTTTAGGTTAATTCAAACTTAAAACAAAAGAATCGGAAATGTTTTTCCAGGAATGCGTTGAGATTTGCTGTACTCTTTATCATATCATCAAGATCAGAGCATAAGAGCACACATATCTGTTTACATATGTACATTATCTTTCTATCTATCTATATATACACACATACATATTTTATTTATATATGCACACACACGGGCGTGGGAGGAGGCATGTGCATGTGCATATGCTCGCATGTCTCAGTGGTGGGCACGCACGCATGCATGCATGTGTGCTGGTGGGTGTGCATGTGCCTGCATGCTTGTATTCTAGGCTTCTAGGCTTCTTAAATGATAGTGTCCAAGTTTAGTTATGTCACAAATCAACATATATTAATTGCAAAAGAATACTTGAATGTTGTACAAAGTTAAGGGATTGACCGTGAGAGAATCAGGAGGATTTGACAATGAGAAGCTTCAACTTCGAGGGTGAAGCCTTGTCATAGTACTTCTCAGTTGTAAGACAGCAGCTTCTTGTTTTCTGATATAAAGTACAGCAGCTTGTTGAGGATCTATTTTATCATCCAGCTGTAGAAGAGCTTGTTCTGTAAGGCATATATAGGGAGTTATCAGGTCAGGTGTACCTAAGTGGTAAGGGGATGATTGTTTGATGAATTAATGGGGCTTGTTCTAGACTTGAGGGATCAGAAAAACATAAAAACAAACACAAGTCTCTGGAAGCATCCAATGTGTAGACATGACAAGACAAATTTATGTGTTCTTGTTTACTTAAAAAAACCTAATTGAAATTATGATAAACCTGATGAAGAGTCCCCTAAGAAATGCAATAATTTGCTAAAACTGGTTTTGTATATGACCAACTCTTTCACACAAACAGTCATCCAATCCTTATTTAATGTCTAGTTTTTGTTGATAAACTCAAAAACTCTAAGATAAGGATATCAAATACTCTTTTAAGTTGTAAATGGAAAGTCAGCTACTCAGAAAGCAACTGACTGTTGATATTTGACACTTCTAAGAAAATGACTAGCTCAAAGTTCTCATTTATTTTACTGAGGCTAGACTTCAATGACCACAAAGGTGGATGTGATTTGCTTAAAGTACGACTCTTGATTCAAAGTTTTGAAGCGACTAACAAGGGAAGATATTGTATACACTGAGGTATGCGCAAAAATTATTGCTAGTGGATGAATTGATACTTGTAATATTTTTTGGACTTTGAGATATCTACAAGATATAGCCTACTTGATCTCAAGATTTAGTTTGTTACAACAATTTTTTTTTTGAATGCATTTTTTTTAAGCTTTGTTGCTATTATCATCATATGGACAACCTATGTAAAAATAAGCTGTGAATCATGTTTTTCATTTTATGTCGAAGCTGAGGAGTGGGAATATTAATTACATTATTTAGGGAATGCATCATCTATATTCAGTTATGACAGACCCATGAATAAGGCCCCATACCAGGGGTGTTTTGTGATACATGTGACCTTGCTTATAAGTTGATAAGTTCGACATGCAGCCATCAGCTGATTTTAATGTGCTTTTCTTCTAATAGGATTATGTTTGCTATAAACTTTGTTGAACTAGCATATTAAGGAAGTATATAGGTTATATCCAGTTTATCCACATACTAGTTGATGAGAAGGGGTATAGGCAAGGTAGGTTTGTTGAGAAACCCGGATGGAGTTTGATATCAGAAGGATATCGATTGATGTAGCTTCTTCCATAAATTTGCAGGCAATATTGAAGTCACCACAGCAATTGATTTTGCTGGGGATTGGTCTAATTTTATAAATTCATTCAACCTACCAGTGCAGTAATTATTTATTTAAAGAGAGAATGTTAAATACTTTGTTTCTCAATGATACAGATTGGGTTAAAAGGGGAGTTCGCAGAACTATATGCTCCAGAGAAACAGAAAAATGCAGATTGGACTGACTTGAATCTTGATTCTCTACCATCTGCTTTTACATGGTACAAGGTAAGCAAACTATATGGCTTCTAAGAAATGCAGTCAAATGTGATTTCCAAAAAGTCTTAGCTGCTAAAGACAGGTTTCAAACAAGACCTCTCCCCTATTATGAGGGCCATACGATGACAACAGATATTTCCAGTATTAATTAAACCAACACGTTTTTATATGCAATATTAAGTGAAATTGGTTTCATTTAATAACATCTGTGGTTGTTAGAAGTATTTCATATACCTTTTTGTGTTTCATAAAGCTAATTGTTTTCTGCTGCTTCTTAAGTTTCTGCATGTTTCAGATGTAGGATCAATGTACATGAAGTTAATAAACGTCCAAGTTCCTGAATTGCCCAAGCAATTTCAGTGTTCAGTGTCTCAGATTTAACTATAGTACCATGTCATTTGGATTTAATGTCTTAATGAAACCATTTGTTTGGATGACTAATTTGCTCTCAAGGAGCTTACAAACACACACTTGTTCTCAAGCATACCTAGACATGCTCACATGGAAATGCATGCAAGCATGCACATGCACAAGCAGCACACACTCTAACAGTAAACAATTGGGTCTCCTTTGGAGAATGAAAAAATTGATTTGATTCACGTAATTGCTGACTTCTGTCATTGGATGGCCTTCTTTACACCATTTCTTGTGTTCACAACAAATATAACTCTCCATGTGACTTACTGTTAATATAATTTGTCTTATTGATTTAGAATTATGGAAAGAAATGATTGCCTTTTTCTCTTATGTTCACATAAATGCAAAGCCTGAGGCAACAGAGAGCAGCAGTGTAATCTGGTTGTCTTAATGCTTCTTGCAAATTTCTACAATGCATTGTCGACAATAGTACTCTGTCATCATTGATATCTTCACATTTTCTACACTTCTCATCAGAACTTTTGCATTTGAGTTGTAAATGAGTTAGCTTATTCTGTTTCTATATCTGGATAATGCAGACAACATTTGATGCCCCAGAAGGTGATGATCCTGTTGCTCTTGATCTGGGGAGCATGGGGAAGGGCCAGGCTTGGGTTAATGGTCATAGCATTGGACGATACTGGTCACTAATTGCCCCAGAAACTGGATGTCCTAAATCTTGTAACTATCGTGGAGCTTATAATGAAAACAAGTGCACAACAAACTGTGGGCTACCTACTCAGAGCTGGTAAAATTACTGCTTCCTACAAAGAGAGTTTGATATGAACTCAGAGTATTATTCTTTGCTGAATGTTCATAAATTTTTGTTATTTATATAATTTTTTCCTTTTTGCTTTCTTATCTTAATCTGGGAGAAAATATCATCAGAATGTGTCTACATATTCGTATCCTTATTCTGCAAGTTATTTTTATCTTACATTTTCTTTGGGACTGTCTGGGTGAAGTTGTCATTGCTAGGAAGTATTTAGTTCGGTTATCGCTATTAAATCATCTAGACATTGGACAGAGCAATCAGCCAACTGGTTAGTTTGTTAGCAAACATTGATCAAGATTTAGAGCTTTTTTAAAAATGGGAAAGTATGAACAAAAATTTCATTATGTTTTCTCTGAAGGTATTTTAGATCAAAAATTAGATTGCAAAAATTTCACCAACCTTAGATTCCCCCAAAATGTTAGTTTGGTACTAAAGGGGGAAGTGAAGTCTTTTACCCCCTTTCCACGAGACCAAACCTGTGGAATCAATGACTTGGTGCTAAATTGCTGGCCATTGTAACTAAAGCTTTAAAGAAAAATGTTCAACATACTTAACTATTAATAATTTGCCGAGAAGTCTAAATCAGCAGCCAATTATTATCTGATACGTGGTGTAGCAAAGTCAATCAACTTTGTTGGACAAGATATTTTGACTTTGGTATTCTTTTTATTTGTTAATCCTTCTAAATTTTGTATGACTTAATCCTCTGATATTTTGGCTGTTTCCGACGTTTCATGTTTCCACTCATATGTTGTATGTTAAATTTTAACAGGTACCATATCCCAAGAGCGTGGCTGCAGTCTTCCAACAATCTTCTTGTCATCTTTGAGGAGACCGGTGGGAACCCATTGAAAATATCACTGAGGGTGCACTCTACCAAAACAATCTGTGGAAAAATGTCTGAGACTCATTATCCACCTCTCTCCACCTGGTCCCATCCAGATTTTATCAATGGAAAGATTTCAATCAACCAGGTTGCACCACAAATGCACCTACAATGTGATGATGGACATATGATCTCTGCAGTAAAATTTGCAAGCTACGGTACTCCACATGGTAGCTGCCAAAACTACTCCCTTGGCAAATGTCATGCATCAACTTCATTGTCTTTGGTGACGAAGGTAGGGTGTTGCAAGTCAAATCTTTTGTATACATGTATTAACAGCTGTGGCAGTCACCATAATTTTCCCCCCTCTTTTCCTTTTCTTCTCAGGCATGTCAAGGAAAAAATAATTGCACAATCGAAGTTTCAAACACAAACTTTGGGGACCCATGTCGAGCACAGTCAAAGCTTTAGCAGTTGAAGCAGAATGCACATCACTGACCGATACCAAAATGCTTCTAGGTTCTTGGTAGTAAAAGGAGTACCAGAAATGCAGGTTGATGAGGAAGGGTATGCATTTGTGATATCATTGCATTCATGGATTGCATATTCACCGCTCAGTTTGTTTGATGGAAATATCTGAATCAGGGTGGAACATTCTTGTCTCGTATTCATCGTGTATGTATATTGACTCGAAACATGTTTTTCTAGAAAGTACAGGCATGTCTTTCACGAGGAGGTTGTTAAGATCACTGTCATCTAGCCATTGCAATTCCCAGTCGGAAGGGATTCATAATAAAGGGCATTTCTTCATCCTGTCAGCTTAATATCAAGCTAGAGTATCGAAATGACACAAATGCAAGCATTGTTATTTTCCCATGTTAATGCATATTTGGTGACGTTATTAACAGGAAACGTGGCAGATGGCGATACCTGATTGATCATGTTCTAGCTATCTAGAGATTAATGGGAAAATCACAGCTACCTAGCTAGGAGACAATATCCACCTGAGATTTTCTGAACCATCTAGGTTGGATCTTCTGAAACTCAGTCAGTGGAAATGCCTGACCACAAGAAATGGGGCTTGGGTTGTTCTTGTGACATGTGAACGGACCTGTCCACCCAAATGGAAAAGTAGGGGGAAGGAAGAATTGGTCAACCTTCTCTCAGTTTGGCTTGAGAATCCAATGTCCAAGCCCGGAAATTAACAATCACATGGATAACAAGGACTAAAGGTATGGATATGGAATTTTATTACTAATGATGTTGATGAGAACATGCAAGACCGTGATTCTTGAGCATTCAAATCCATAGATAAATAGCCTGGGAAACGAGCAGCTTGATCAAGCAAAGTGAAAGATAGCTTATTCAGTTCCGAGCAAAGCTGGCATGGCATATTTTATAATTTATATAGTTCAGAATAATAGTCTGACTATATATTAACCTAATAAAAATTACAAAATAATAATTTTCAGATAATAAGTTGAAATAATATAACATATAAATTATTTATATATTCATATCTCTAACTAGTTTAAGCCGAGCTTGAGGTAGCTAAAGCCTATGCTGGTTGCCAGCCCTAGTTTTATGCTGGAGTCACAGGATTTCAATTCTTCAGCCGTCCGCTGGACAATTTGCCCTCCATTTTCTTTTCTTTCAGGATACCGCCCTCGCTCCAACATGTTACCCAGCTCCCACCTCTCAGCAAACCAAACTGAGAGTCCAGAATGCTCAGGCCTCTAAAGACCAATGACCAGCTTTCTCAGAGAACAAAAATTCATGAGGAGATTAAAGAAGCTCGTCTGTTCATCAATACAGCCGGCTTTTATTGGACACCGGAAAAGAGGTTGGAGGAGATCCACCAACAACAGGTCCAACGGCGAAGCATTCCTGAATTAAATCTCCCTGTTCGTCCGCGAATGGAACTGGAGAGGCCACCATGGCTAGAGAAACATACAAGCAAAATCCATTCCAGCATAACCATTGCATCAACCATGGATGTCGCATTGATCATATAGCCATCGGCAGCCCTCTAGTTTGCAAACGAACTGGAGACGATCCCAAATGCAAGTTTTCATACCCACCCATTCCAAGCTGAAACAAAGTCCAGGAAGTATGACTGCTCAAAGCCAATTGGGACAGATGACCGCCATACGTATCAAACACAAGATCCAAACCACACTATATCAAAACCATATCATAATTTCATCGTAGCCATTAAACTATTATGACCTATATCGCATATTGAGCACATGCTCATATCCATATTTTATAATTCCAAAATCATAGAATGCCATACCATCCCATACCGCCTGTATCGTACCATACTGATCTCATACCGATACGTCATACCGAAGTATACCGACATTATCATACCGAACCACGTACCGACATTAAACAGAATTTCACCGATATGGGGTCCGATACTGGTACGGTGAACCTTGTCCAAAATAATACACGACGCCAAACTGGAATCTGATGACTACCACCCATTTCTTGTAATATACCCTATATATTGCACCAAGGTCCAAGTGTATTATAAAAACGAATATATATATATATTCTTAACAATAGAATTGTGAAATTCACAAAGATTAAAATGTTGTATAAATTAACAATTCGAAGACAACTTATATAAGCTATCTGAAAAAAAAAAAAAAGAATATACAAAAACTATGGTGCACGGTAACAGCTACAGTTAAAAGTAGCGACTTTATGGACATTAGACTCAAAGCTGACCTGTCTTAGATTTGGGTCAGCAGCAGCCCAGGCAGCTATCCCCTTGACCTGCAATTTAAAAACTAGCAGGAGTCTTGGAAACAGATTGGAGATTCAATCACGTACATCAGCATATACTTCCACCCACATCTGCAGCTTCTATTCTGAGCGCAAGAAACCCCAGGAGACTACTAGATTATCTGATGCTGATGGAGAATGACCGAGAAATGATAGAGCTCTAATACCACGGGCTGGGCCAGATCAGCAGCGACATGCTTTCTCTTTTCCATATAGTATCTGTACAAATTCAAGGCACACATGCTCGTGACTCTGTCAACCAAACCCAAACCCTTCATTTGCTTCATGGATGGCTAGAAGCAACCTCTCCTGCAGCTGTTCCTTGGAGGTGTACTCAGGCAGGTCTAATTGGTTGAAGCTGTGCCAAGAAAAGCCGAACAAAGATAAGATGGAAGACAAAAATAAACTATGGTAACACAAAACTAGAGCCACCACTACATTCTCCAACAACCGTGATGCATTCTAAAGAGAGTCATTGCAGATTGACAGTCTTGAGAGACTGGCAATTGCCATGCCAAGAAAATTTAGCATAAACATAGACCTCGCCAGTTCCATCTTTCGGTAAAAGCTTTAAATATGACAACTGACTTAAAATAGGACTAGTTTAAGGTCCAAAAGGTGAACACCACGGTCCATGACAGCAGACAAGGAGCAGTTCAACAACCAAGATGTCCAACAACTATGATAAGTATTATTGGCTCAAGTTGTATGAGAAAAATGATTCGATAAACCATGAAACCAAGCACATCATAGAAGAGTGCAGAGTGACCCCTGACTTTCTGATTTGAGATTGCTGCTGTTATAACTTAGTAGTTGTCATAGCTTCTTGGCAAATGGAATAAGAATAACAGCATCTTCCCATGATAAACAAGAATGGTAATGATATGGCAGGCCTTTTCTTTTCTTGGTCATCAAAACATGTTAGTGTCCGTGTCTTTCAGCATTTTCCTCCTGCTATTCATAGTCCTCGAGGTTGAGGAAATCCCAAATCCAATAATATCAATGGTTATCTAATCCTAAGGTAGAATTCAAGATACTCCTAGGCAGTTCACAACTACAGAAAACTAAGAGGCCAGTGAGAAGAAAAGAGTACCAGGTGTGAGCTGAAGGCAGATGGTGGGGGCTGCCATATGCCTTGTGTATCTGAAACTTCTGTGAGCCTGAGATTCCTTGGAGAGCACTGAAACCTTCCAATGGGACCTGCAGTTCAAGTAAAAATGTTAGCAAACCATGACAATATCTTCAGCACATCAAGAAAATCCGGACAAAAAGCATGCTCCAACATGAAAAGAAAAATATAAACAATTCAATAATCATCGGTACTTAACATATGACATTAGGGCCTTCAAGGAAAGCTTCCTACTGCTGTGAAGCCTCTACTAATACACACATCCTCTTGATTTTATCTTCAAAGAAAATGTTTAGGAGCAACAGATATAGAAGATGCACAAATATCCAAAAAAGATGCACGTATGAATTCAAGTCAATAAAAAACCCTCATCCAAACGCTACATATGACATCATATCCATCCATCAAACATTTGTATTAAACCACTTAAACACATTACAAAAACCACAATGCCATATACAAGTTAATAATGATGATGAATCAGAACTTAAAGGTTGACATATCTGACAGATGATAATGAAGTTGATGTCAATCAAGATTGCCTTGTTGGCATAACAGTGTAAAGGAAAAATATATATTAAAGACCTAAAATACATTTTTAAGATGCACCTGTATAATGTCTAAAATAGATGCACCACAAGTGCTTCAGAGAATGGCATGCCTGACTTGACAAAGAAGCACAAGTTGGTGTCCAACAGACACCTAACATTTTTGCATATAAAATATCTTCTGAAGTTCATTAGTAATATAAGCATATTTACAAACAAATCATTCTGTATATTTAACAGTCGTCAGAATGAAGCCTCCAAGAACAACATATGCTCCTCAAAAACAAAGGCTACCGCAGAGGGAGAAGATACCTTGGAGGTGCCAGTGACAAACTGCAGGAATCGAGCTTTATCCTCCTTGCTGAAGCCCTGAAGCACTTCCCAGAACCACTGACTGACAGGTGATGCATTGCTGTAGCCAGAATACTCAGTATTCGCTCTCAAATCATCCACTGAAAGGAATAGAACGAGATCCAGGATAAATAATAGCATTAATACATATCATCTATGATACTATAAACTTCAAAATATAATCCAATTAGCAACTCACAATCAATATCTGGAAGTCCACTGATCAATAATTCTAGCTCTTTGTCATTGAAAATGGATATCAAATCCTGAGGTATCAACTCATTGAAGCCTTCCATAAATGCATTTATTTGGGGCCTAATAGCAGTTGTTAGCCGATGTTCTGCTATACGATCTACATATTCTTTCTTATTTTCTTCAGTAACCCTGATATTCCGCCCACCAGGAATCAACTCACAATCAGTTACCTGCACAATTAACATATGATCAGCCAAGGAACAAAACAAACTGAAATAGCAAGGACTGCAAGGCATATCATGTGTAACATATGATATGTCGGGACTGCATGATACGTTGAAAACTATAAGAAACACAAATTAAGGTGGAATTGTTGAAGATCTCATATCACTACCATGGGGTATTACAGCAAATATCACATCATTCAATAATAAATGTTTTTATGAGAGTGCAGGAAAAGATGAGGCTCTTTGCATGTGCAGAGACCAATAGACCACATGCCTAGACAAGAGAAAAATAACAAACAGGTTGGCAGGGTTTGTTTCCATGGCTTCTGGAGAAATTTCCAAGTTGAATACTCTGAAGATCTCATATCACTACCGTGAAGTATTATAGCAAATGTCACATCATTTAATAAAAATGGTTTTATGAGCATGCTGGAAAAAGATGACGCTTTTTGCATGTGCAGAGACCAATAGACGACATGCCTAGACGAGAAAAAATAACAACAGGTTGGCAGGGTTCTTTTATATGGCTTCTGGAGAAATTCCCAAGTTTTGTTCTGGTGCAAGTAGACAGTTTATATGCACATGTGGAAGAAAGGAGCAGTATATAAGAGAGGAAACAAGAAGCAAATCAAAAATATATGGATTTTGATCATCTTTAAATCAACAATGGAGATTTCATCCAGCAGGGCTCCTGCAAGCACTTATAGTTATGTTTTCATTACACATCTACAACACCATCTTACAATTCTACACGTAGAGCATAATTAATTATGTACTTCATGCATTGTTTTTATTATACGCAAATAGATTGACAGATGAACACAAATATATAATGGGTATCTTCATTAGCTCCTGTGCTAGCCCGAGCATATCATTATGTGAAAAAAAGACATATATGCAGCAACAACTACCTGAGATTTCTCATACAATATCAGCTTCTCCTCATCAGCATCTATGCTGAAAGTAAGGTCCAAAATATCACTTTTATCATTCTGCAATTACAAGACAACAGATTAACCATAATTCAACAATGAAATAACCAAATTCAAAATAAAAAGTTGAGAAAGGGTGAGAAACAACATTAATTTACAAACTCAAAAATGTAAAAGGAAGACAGCATACCTCAAGTATCCACTTTAGGCTCTTATAGTAATCAGGATCAACAGCCTCAATATCATGATAAGTAACCTTCACCCCAAGAATGTGCTTGTAGAAAGATCGAGTAAAATGAACATCTAGAAGCTGACCATCAAAGAGTGCTTTACCAACCTGCAGGAAAACAGACAGCATTAGGCTTAAAAATAAGTGAAGGACAGTTTGCAAATAAATTCTTTCCATAAGCAACAGCACCCACCACTCTTCCTACAAACTTGAAATATGAGAGATGTTCTGTTTGGTAGACAGAGTTGGGGTTTGGTTGAAATGTTGACTCATTGCCCACCGTTGTGAAAAGCAGGGCACCCTTGTCAAATATTACACGAGATAATAACTGATACCATTCCCTGGTAAGCCCGCCAGCATCAATACCTTCTTCTCCTTGGAAATGAACAGTCAGCCTCCCCTTCAGATCTTGAGGTGATCTCATTCGCAGTTGGTTATAGGAGTCTTCAAGTATGTAGGCTCTTCTCACTGAAATTCTCACTGGATTGTGATGATGATCATGTTGATGTTTAATTTTTGATCGGAAATAAGCACGCTTATTGTCAAAATCAATGAAACGTGGAACTTTTAGCATAAGAGAGAATGACTTTTCGAGCAACCCAGGGTTCTGACGAATGAATGCATTTAACAACTTCCTGTGTTTCTCGGAGAATTTAACAAAAGCAACATGTTTCTCATCAACATTTTGAGAGGTTCCTGATGATTTCTGTCCACTAGTCAAAGTTGTGGAATCTTCAATATCAGAAGCTGTGGCAGCAAATTCTTGAACTGCTTCTGATTGTCCAGGGAATAATTTTTCACATGTCACAAAGAATGATTCTATATATGGCAAGATGTTCTGGGTACCTGCTGGTAGTGGGGGGGCTACACCTGCGGCTGTGGATGCCAAATTCCCGGAAATAGCAGTCAAATCAGACTGGGATTCTGAAGAACTCTCAATTTTGCTTATGCAGTTGCTCAACTCTACCCACAGGGATTCCAGTGCTGCATTTATATCCCAAATCTGAGACAAAGCACTAGCATATTCTCTCTCGGGAAGAAGCCGTGGATCCTTCTTCTCATGTAATGCAACAACAAGAGAGCTCAATGCCTGCAAAACTCTCAAGATTGCAGTCCCGTTGGTAGAAGATGTGCTAAGAACAGCCTTTCCAGCATCCACATATAAGTGCAATTCATTCCTTGCACATGAAGTCAAATTTTGCAAGGAAATTGCAAGTTCCTTAATGAATAAGCTGCAATAGCTAGGAGCAATAGTCACTATCTTTTTCAACACCTCAGCCACGAGAACATATGCATTATCAGACAATCTGCAAAAGACCACAATCAACTCAGTCATGACAAAGAAAATGAAAATGGGAAGCTACAACTACAAGACCCAAAAAAAAAGAAATCTTAATGCCATGCTTATTAAAAATATCAGACTTTTGGAGACTTAAAAGAAGATAATATATAACATGAGTGAACATTATAATAAATCAGTCATGCAACTAGAACTGTTGATTAAAATTCCTACTCAGCGACTGGGAAATGCATACACAAACAGTTCCCTCCATCACGTTCACATTCTAGATTATAATGATCTATGACATTGCATCCTTGCATCCTTCAAGCACATCATTAAAACCACTTTGACTAGAGATTACTCATCATACCCTTCCCGTGCAAGCAATAAGCACAGAAGTAGCAATTCTGCTTGTGGTAGGCTCAGTAGAACAGCTCCTATACTGCTTTTATTGTTTACAGTACATGCAGAGTTTCTGCTGGAATCCTCTGCCTTGAATGATTTTCCATCTCCACCAGCAGACGATCCAACAGCATCAGTATTCATCTGCACATCTTGCATGGTGGTATCAGAAGATGGTTGATCAGGAGACTCTCTGGATTTATTAGATAGGCCAGAGTCGCTTTCAGCATTAACCATGATAACTTCAAGAAGATTTAACAACTGAAAGAAAGAAGGTTGAAGACATAAGAACCAGAAATTTTCTGAAACAACAAAATTACATAGTAGTATTCAGTTACCTGTTCAAGATGAGCTACGCTTCTCATGTACAATGGCTGATTCAAGAGACTCAAAAGTAGGGCAATAGCAAAATCCCCTTTCTTATCTTCAGGTTTATCTTCTTCCATAATAACAGCCTTACCACGTCCCTGATCAGAAGCCTCTGCTTTATGTAGAGGTGGCTGTGCCAACTCAAGATGAAGCAAGAGCTTCGCCACATTCAGATGATTTCGGGCCAAGTATGTCAGAGTTTCTAGGACACGGCGGGACACTATAGGAGGCACTCCTATATATTTAACCAAACAGAGGGTGAACAAAGAGCATATTAGCTAACTCACGAGTAAAAACTGATAGCTTTTCTTTGACTCTCATTTAAAAAGAGATATTAATAAGATAAAAACACAACAGATCATAAACAAGCTTTTACTATTTATGATCAAATAAAACAATTTATAACCTGAACGGGACATCAAATAACAGAGACAACCATGGAACAGTTTATGGAAATTTTTAAGATAACTCAAATGCAAAAGCAACGTACCATTTGAGAATCGAGGACGGGAGTAAGCAATGTAACTCTGACAACCATACAATCGATAAAGTGGTTCAGCAGCATCAACTGAATTATCAGTGGAGCCCCGCAGATCAAGCATGTCCATTAGAATTTTCACTAAAGACATTCTAGTTTCATGATGGGCACAAAGATTCAAGAGAAGCCTTTGAAATTGACCTTTATATACAGGCTGTGAAATCAAATGACAAACTGTCAGTCACATTAGAGTTTTGAGTGGAAGCTCAAGTAACAAGCACAAAGTCATTACCTGAACAACACGAAGCAACCTGATCAAAGTTTTTAGAGCATCTGTATCTACCAGAGGGGCCCCATCAGCTTCGATCAGCTTGCCAGCTGCAGACTTGCGGGCAACATCACCAGTAGTTCTGTCTAGACTTGACCCAATAGTATCACCCTGCCTAGAAGATTCACCCCGACGATTTCTTGAGTTCATGCCAAAAAGTGTGCCACTATAATGCCGATGAGCAAACCTTTCCCGCAACATATTTGCTTCAGCAACAAGTGCAGGTGTCAAAGTAGCCAGTAGAGTATCTGGGGATGTTATAAGCACCTGAAAGCATATAATGGAACCATAAGAACATGAAGACATATCATTGGACATGACTTACGTATGACATTAAAGCAAGAAATTAAATCCAAAGCCTCCAAACTGCAAGCACCATTCAAAGTAGACAGTCACCTAATTACGTTAAAATCATCACACCGTGCCTACCTCTTCTCGTATTTCTGAAGGAAATGTAGCAATTATTGAAACAGCATCCATTTCAACTGGTTGTCCCTCCAGTTCTTGTGATTGTTGTAGCCTTTGAGCACGTTGTTGTGCTAGGACCTCTTCTCGAATATCAGGAGGAAGCGCAGCAAGAAATTCAGGATCAATCTCTCCATCAGTTTGAGATCGCTCACTGGAAGGTTGTGCCACTTGATTCTGTCGTGAAGAAAGTACTTCAGCTCGCAAATCCTCAGGAAGAGCTTCTAAAAATGTAGGATCAATTGCATCTGTATCAACATTTCTATTGGGTTGCTGCTCTTCCTGTGGAACACTTTGACCAGCATCTTGACTTGAAGGATGTTGTGGAACCTCGCTGACACTTTCTAGAGATGTATCCCTGCTGGCTATTGGCATTGTACTTCCTAAGGACCTCCTCACCCGAGTGGATGGCTGCGAATCACCCAAGGGAAGCCTATCTGCAGGGCCCTGCCTTTCTCCATCATCATGTCCATCAGCACTTCCTATTTCCACTTCCAAGCTACGAAGGCTTTCCCCTAAAGTCGCACCACTTCCACTGCTTGCCTGGCTCACTGCTTCCACATCTCGTATGGCCGCATCACTGTGTTCACGCTGCATGTCAGCAACTTGCTCATTTGCATTTGATGTTCCTCTTTCTTGAAGTGCAGCAACATCACTAGGTCCAACTCCATTTCCAGTGCCATCTACCGCAGAACTAGGAGAAGGGATAACCATATTTTCATTGTTTCCACTGCCTCCTGTAATTGTTTCTTCTCTAACTCCAGCATCTGATCTCTGTAACTGGTTGGGCTCATCTTTTTCTTGAGGGTTGTCTGTAGAGACATTCTGGTCAGAAGGTTGGTCGGGCATGGGCCGCCTCAATTGGGAAACAAGCAACTCCTCAATGCCTGGAGGCACTGCAGGTGCACTTGACCCACCACGTTGCTGGCTATCATCTAACCACATATTGAAACGATGCCGCCCTTGCTGTCCACTTCTCAATGACCGGAAAATTGCATCCAGCCGAGAAGAAGTACCCTCATGATTTCTATCTGAGAAAGCCATATCAACTGCATTCTCTGAAGAAAAATGTGGGTACAATCATCAAGTAGATATATCATAAAACTATATCTCTATAATTTAGCTCAATGAAACTTTTTAAGTTTCTTAGTTCTATGTTGTGATAGATGACAGGAATTAATTAAAAGAACCACATAGATATTAAAAAGTTGAACATATAATCAAGCAACAAGGCCAACATAGTCCACAAATAACTCACCTGTTTGCTTTGACGAACAAAGTGCCTGAATGACGATGGCTCCTCCAAGAGTGGATGTTCAAGATGAACACCATGATCACCTGCTCTTCCGAGAAGATTGTATATAGATGTCGTACGACCTTGGCGTCTTGAGCCAAATATGTCAAGAGGCATCACACTTAGTGTTTCACTAGAAAAGTTGTTGTTCCCACCAAAAACTTCAATGTGATCAAAAACATTGATACCATTAAATCCCTCTTCTAGTCGTAGTATAACTCCATCATCATCCTCATCATCATCATCGTCTTCCTCTAACCCATCCTCATCAAACTCTTCATCGTCAACCTCATGTTCATCCTGATCTGTATCAGGATGTGACATCTGATGCAGATCATCTTCCTCCAAATCATTATTTTCCTCATCATCCTCATCCTCATCCTCATCAACTTCATCCCCATCATCCCCCGACATATCATCATCTTCATCACCCATTTCATCCTCTGCATTGTGTGGGATATCAAATCTGATCTCCACAGTTGACATTCCATTTTCATTGCCTGCACCATCTTCAGAAGCTTCACGCATAAAATCATCTTGAGATTCATGAGCAAAACCCCTATCCAAATCCTGATCATGGTCCATATCATCTGTAATAGAATCTGAACTGCCTGAATTTCGAACAGCATTAAAAGATTCCACATGGCCAGCCACCCTTCAATATGATCATGCCGGGATGTTGTTTCCAGCAATTGGAATCCACTGCCACTACCATATGATGAGCCTACTTGATTCTGATCAGAAGCAGGCTTCAGAGAGGTGTCCCCCTTCAGAGCATTAAGATCAGCAGAATGAACATATTCCCTAGATACAGTTTCCAGAGCCTTCACAATTCCTGTAACAATCTTTGGCGAGTCAGCATGATCCAAGTCCAAAATTTGTAGAGTTCGTGTCAGTGTCCGAACCAACCCGACATCTATGAAGGTCGCTGAAGCTTCTGCTGAAATATATGCACCAGTAGGTGAACGGGCAGCAAGGATATCATTAAGCAGGTCAACAAATGCATGCATACTAGAGTCTGGAGAACTGCAACCACTTGATGAGTCAATGAAGTTATTAAACGCATTACTGATTTCAGAAAAGATCCTTTTACGTCCTTCTGTAGAACGGATAGATGACGCCACCAGAAACTGGTTAGCCCTGGTAGCTAATTTATGCCTCCAGTCTCCATCTGCCTTTTTAGCCTTCTTGTGGATCCCTGGGTACGGCAGAAACTTGAGAAGAATATGGTGAAATATTCCGCCAGAGCTGTTAGCAGATGAGCCATGTATAGGACGATGGAAACTACTAAATTCATCCCTACGAAGCAAGACATGAATTGATGAAGTGTAAGTCAAAAGTATTTCTGTCAACAACTTCAAGATGAAAGCAGTCTTGGCAAGAGAAGCTGAGGCCTCCTGGCTAGCAATTTTGCTGTCTTCAGATGAAACAGCAATAGCTTTTCCTTTCCCTTTGGCTGCAGTGAAGTCAATATCCATGTCTGCTACAGATGGGGTACCAGGAACACCATCAAACTGATCCTCGACCTTCAATGATGGAATAAAAGTTACAATCAAATTTAAGAGATGCTCTATTACCATTGTAAAGCTCTGAGGAGATTTTCGGTGAGGTTTTGTGTTCTTTGTATTTGAATCTGACAGTTTTCCATGTCCGCTACCTGGAGCCATTGAATTCACATCCCCTGCAGTAAATTTTCCATCAGCAGCTGCTGACCTGTCTTTCTCTATTGCCTTGTCTTTCTCTTTCTCCTTGGATTTCTCTTTATCATGATCTTTCAACGGCACAACATATGGCCTGTCACCCACCATCTCAATCTGGCATACAGCGTGAGCGGCTTTCATAAATACTACTGGGTCCCTAGAAATAACAAAGGACAAATTTTGGATAAAATTACGTGGTGCAATTCTGGAATTTGAATGAAGAGTGTGACGTATCTCTGACTCCATAGCCTGCTGAAGAGTGTGGGGATCCTCTAGAATGTGGCGGACTATTGCAGATGCAACATTGTTGAATCCAGAGAATAAGCTACTAGTTGGCAAATTAAGTAATGCACGCAAACCTCCAGCATCAAGGAAACTAACAGCAACTGAATGAACTTTGGTCAGTGTTGCACACAATCGAAGCACCACGTGCATGGTACAAGAAGGTAGTTGGTTCTGTATGCATCTGCAACATATGTCTAAGAGCCTCTTCTGATCCTGCACATCTAAAAACCTAGTAGTTGATCCCAAAGTGGACTGTGAATCCTTCATCTTGCTCTCACCAATCACTACAGGAGTCTGGGTATCAGGATCATCCTTTTTCAGCTGGTCCAAATTTGTAAATTCTGAAGCCAATTTTGCATCCACCTGCAACATGCGATCAATAGAAAGAAAACATACAGTCACCCACTTTGGAACCTGGGACTTCTCACCAACCTGCAAGCCCAGGTTCCACTCCAAAAGCAGATCCAAAGCAATTTTTACCAGGCCTGCCTGAGAGGCAAGTTCTCGTGCTACCGCATCTTCATGAAGGATTAATGCTAAGACATGAAAAAGTGCAGACAATGTGTTGCTGTTGAATGGATCAGATGCCATACGACAATGCTTTACATGATCAATGATGAAATTGAGGACCTTTGATCGGTATTGGCCATCATTTTGTGAGCAAATCATCACAAGCAGATCCCGAACAGGGAAAGCTAAAGGGTCCTTCACCTGCAGAAGTCTAATGCAGGCAGATAAAATTTCATCAACAGGAGGCAACTGGACTGCTTCCTCTTCTTGGTCAAAATTCTTAGAAATTGCAGCTTCATCTTCCTTTGAGGATGCATCAGAGTTCCCAAGCGACATGGCAAGAGCTCGAGCAAGTTCAGCATCTTCTTGTGGTTCTTCCGGATGTGAAAATAACCAATCAGTTGCAATCTCAACACTATTTGTTCCCACCTGCCTCAATGCCTCTTCAGCCCTAACCCGGGAAAAGCCCATTTCAACTATCATTGATATTGCTGTTTCATCAGGAGGAGGACCACTTAATCGATCTCCAGCACTGCCACTGACATTCCTAACTTCAACCCCAGAATAAACATGCCTCATAATGGAGATCATTGCACTAATGAATTCCGTATCGCATTCAGCAAAGTGAGGGTGAGTCCAGATAGGAAGTACAGACTTCAATACCTTCGACTGAAGCACCTTCACAAATGCCTCTGCATCTTGAGGAAATGGAACATTTCCATTTGCAATAGGTTGCTCAAGCAACTGTTTTGTGGAGAAAGATAAGATGAAAGACGAGGTCACAAGGTGGTCCATAAGAGTACCATAGCTGGCCAAGGGACCATATATCCAAGATTTATCCATGTCTTCCTTCTCTTCTTTAAGGCTTTTATCATCAGTTTCCATAGGAGAAGCTGGCACCCGATTAACCGCAAAGAGCAACTGACTGGTAGCTTCAAAAGTTGTTAAGATGGCATGGATGACTCCACGACCATAAAAGCAATTTAGCATGATTGGATTACATGACTCCGGCCTGTCTGATAGAATCCCATCAATAAAGTCGACAACCTTGCCAAGGTAACGACATTTTGTAGATATGGAGATTTCCATGTTAGGACTCGCATGCCCTCCAAAATTCAAGTGCTCCAGCACAGTTGCAGCAACTGTACCAACAACAGACCCAACAGATGGGACACATTTATAGGATTGTTCTCACGACGAGAAGCAAGCAGCATTGCCTTTCCCAGCTCCATAAACAGATGGCTGATATGATAAGAAAGCGATTTCATCATCTCACAGCAGGAAGAATAATATGATCTCTGCTTGTCTTCTTCTGTAGCATTGGCATCTACAGAATTGGAAGACTGTGATTGGGAACCAGATGCAAGTCGTAAAGTTGAATGGCCATCCATACCAAGTCTTCGTGAACCACTAGCAGCACGGCCAAGATCACGATATATGCTAATAAGGTCAGAAACTTGTGACTCTATACTCCACCCAGACACTCTTCGTCTCAGTAATGGATCAAGATACTGCCTAAAAGAACTGAACCTTTGCTCATCAGATTCATTTCCTGCTTCTGACCTTTTCACCTCATTTGTAAAATTCGAAGACTCAGCATCTGCCTCAATCTTCAAATCTTCGAAAAGGGCAATTTGCCACAATACTTCCCGATGAACCCATCCAATATCTTCCAAAACATCCCTACTAGCATCTCCAAATTCTGTAAGTAATGCACTTATCCAGCGATTATCTTTTGATGCAGCAAGGAACAGAATAAATTCAACAACAAAAAGAGAAGAAAAGATTTCATTATCTGGTGTAGACCTGGGAGCCAGTAAAAATGATCCAGCAACTGAACTGAATCCACTCAGAGCTTTCTTCAAATGCTCCCTCAGAGAAGAGGAAAATGCATGTGCCAAAGGTGCAGAATGATGCTGAGTAAAGCCCTTAAACACAAGCTGCTATGCAAAGCAATTGGCATCCCTTCAGATGACTGTGTGATGCTGGGCTGCAGTAACAGTTTCAACAATTTTTCTATGCCTCCCTTCTCCACAAATAGTCTACAAGTTTCAGGGTTTTCCATAGTCCGTTGAACAAGGATCATAACATGAAAGATGCATAACTGCACAAACTGCTCATTGCTGATACCATCAGCAGCTGAGTCCATGGCACCCACCAAATCATGTCCGTCGTTTAGCTTATCGTCAAGATCTGTTTCCATGTCAGTGTTCTCAACCAAACAACCAGAAGGGTCCTTGCATTTGTCTTTCCCCATAGAAGCAAGTTTATTGATGATTTCAATGATTATATCAACACCAGTGCTTCTTAGTGAAGATACATGACGAAGAAGCTCCTCCACAGCACTTGCTAAAAGAACAACACCTTCGTTCATTGCCACCAAATATTTCCTGGTTGTAAACGTGTCTACAAGAAACTGCAATGCAGCAGTATCCCTAACTGCATCCAATCCTTTAGCATTGAGGCAAATGGCACCAAGACCATTGGGGACACATATAAGTGCTTTCGAAGAAGGAAGTATCCCAGAAATCACTGATGACAGAAATGAATCTGGAAGACCAGATTCATTCAAAATAGGATAGCATGTTGGGTCCTTGTGAATAATTTCACTCATTACAGTCACAGCTGAAAAGTAGATATCTCCTCCAAACTTATTCACATTGTGAAATATCAAAGATAAAGAAACAGGCAATGAATTATCCTGGGAGCCCTGCGACCTTGTAGAATTTGCCGGGGAATATGTAGCAGAACCAAGTGCCTTGAGCAAAGCTTTGATAAGCCGCTTCTGGGAATAAACATGATCTTCATCAGATTTTAAATCACCAGTGATCATTGTATTGCTATTCTCACCAACTGTACCAATAACTCTATGAACTTCAATCTGCAGCCTTTGAGTCAAAAGCTCCACCCCACCTAAGTCTTTGAACAAGGATACAGCTGGACTACTGTACTCCATCAACTTTTGAAGGGTCTTCACTGCTGAGCAGACAAGATTCGTATGGGCAGGATCCGAGTCCCCTAAAAGGGGCAAAAGAGGGGGAACCATTGCCGACCCCCTTATAGCACTCCCAGAACTCGAAGATGATAGAACATGAAGCAGGAAAAACTGTAGAAGAGCATCAACAAATAATGGAGTTGAAGGATCACTGGGGTTAGTAAGTGAGGAGACAGCTTTTTGAAGTACATTTAGCAGCACCATACGATTTCCACCTACAGAAATAATACTTGAGCTGCTCAATATTCTAGCACGTTCATGAGATGATGCATGTGCAGCTAGTTGTGCTCCCAATGCAAGGATGGCAAGTGCTCTTATAGTTCCAGGGACAGAATCTTCAGAACGAACAAGCCTCATCAGCTCATTTGCATACTCGGGCTCATTTGCAAAGAAAGACACAAGTTCATCTTGAGCATCATTGGATTGTACCAGAACAATGAAAGCAAGTACCATGATTCTGCTGTACAACCTACATGTTCTAAGGGAACGGAGCGCATGAGCATATCTAATTCTTGTAAGCAGTGAGAATCTGCATTCTGGAGGTACGTTGAATTGGTCAACGCATTGCTTCAAAATGCTTAGATCATCCTCCTTCAGGAGATGAAGATCTGGGATCTGTATGACACACGTGATGGATGAATTGCTTCTCCTGCTGGTTTGCTCAGTGTCCTGGGAAACGACCATGTTATACTCAAAATGGAGGGTTGACCCCAAATGGTATTGGGTCTCATGACATTTATTTTCCACATCAGATGGGAACAGGCACAATCCTTCATGCTGGTTCCTCTCATTTGCCATAACACATGAATGTAAACCCAGACCTTCTTCTTTGCTTCCCCAGCCCTGGGCCAAAGACAGTAAACAGCTGTTAACAGAGCCACAACCAATCAGTTTCCCGCTCACATGTATCTTGGAGGGATTTATCTTCACCAATGCAGAAAGAGTCTCCAATGTAGCAATTAGAATCTCTGGATCTGTAGAGGCAAGCAGAAGCTTGAAATGCTGATTCAAAAAGAACTTGGAAGTGTCAGACCAAAAATCAATGCTCAATCCAAGCAATACGCAATTCCACTACAAAAGTCTGAGTTAGCACATTGTGTATAATTCCACTCGAACTTTGATTATGAATTAACAAAATAGCTAGATGGTGCACTATATGGATCTCCAGCTTACCTCTAGACCACCAAATGAGCTCTTGTTGTGACAGTTTTCCAAAATAACTTGCATGACTCTTAAAATTTGCATAACAGAATGCTTGGGAAATGGATCTTCCTCTGAAATATTATCAGATAAAAGAAGATCTTTCCTACAAGAGAGACACGTCTTGAAGTATGTATCAAAATGCATAAAAAGCGGCCTCCAGTGATGAAAATTACCCTAAAATCAAATCCACAATATAAGATCAAGAAAACAAAAGTAAACCAAAGAAGGCAGGTTCAGTGAAAATAAAATTGTGCTGCACCTTATTGTACTCCCAACGGAAGCCTGAAAGAGGTATAGCAATATCATGTAAAGGAGTCTTAATCACCCTATCAATAAATGCTTTAACTTTTGGAGGCTGCAAATATCAAAACAACATAGCAGTACATCAACAAATTGTTGAGATCAATTCATTTGAAAAGACAGCATTTAGAGGAACTTATACTAATCCCCAACAACTCAAGATGAATAAATATAATGCCATGGGAAAATAGAAACAACAAACATAATTTCTATTAGTGGTTAGTTGCAAATATTGTCACAAAAGCCCAAGAAATACAAAGTAGTTCCCAAAGATTCAGCAATTGAAAGACAATTAATATCATACGGATGAAGATAAAAAATCACAGCTTCCAACCGACCATTGTTTCCGACATACCATGTAATGTTTATAGACAAGTCCAACCCGGATAACATATGAACTATGATAAACAAGATAACATATGTAGCTGTGGCATGTGATAGGGCCAGCCAACAGTCAATAATAAACTGTCTATAAGAAATGATCAATTTAAAAGCACTTACATGTGGAACCTTACATTTAAAATCAGATAAATCCGCCACCCACTCTCAGTAACTTCTTCAAATACAAGAAAACATAGCACTTTATTCAAATTATCTAAAGATTTCTTAAGAGAAAAAAGGAGTACTCGCTAAAAACTTGGTCATGCATTGTGAATAAAGTCTGGCATACAAGAAGATGGATTTATGATAGTAAATCAACCTAAATTTTGATCATCAAGGCAGTATTTGCAATGTTGAGTTTTAATGGATTTTTTGTTTGCAATACTAGCAAATAAGGGTAAGGAATTAATTAGACTTTGCTCGATAATTATATATCAAAGCTCAGCCAATATAATATAAGCAAGATCAAGATACATCATGTATTTATATATAAAATACTCTCCATGGATGTTTTTAGTAAATTAGCAATACCTCAAGTTCACCCCTAAGCACCAAACATGGATAATATTTAGGTTAATCAGCTTACCGTAGAAAGTGCAGACAACATGAGAACTTAAGGTCCTCAGAGAATGGCCCATAATCATAAGTTTTACATAAAATTCCAAATCCTCACTATTTAGTTATTAAATGTCAACAATCAAAATCTACTCAAGCACATATCTCTCATACAGCCAACATCCACTTAAAGCAGAATCCTTTGTCCCCCAACTGATACCTCCCATTAACTAACAGAAGCTCCACCTCCAAGCCTTCCTTAATACAGAAAGCACTTGCATGGTGATCAGACCCGCAGAAATATTAAACAGCAAGCTTAGGTAGCTCCTGAACTAGACAAGATCCGAAAATGTGGACGTTAGATTTTGAAATAGTTACCCCTACTTTCATTTGTAGAGTCTAGTGCTATCAATGAATCAGGTTCCACTCTGCAAATGCCAGACAACAGTTCTCAAAACATTGAACCTATTTTTGACCATAAAACAACCACTATGGTTGGGAATCAGGTTCCATTTTGTGAATTCCAAAGAACCACCACTGCCCCATAAAGGGAAAAAACAACAAAAAAGTAAGAGGATTCCCCTTTTTTCCCCTAAATTAAAGGTTCGGACAAACTGTGTAGAAAGGCAGAGGGGGAGATCAGAATCTTACAAGAACTGGATCTTGAATACCTTTAATCTCATTAATTAAATTGTAAAATAATGTATTGAACATAAAACTAGTAAGATTATTTTATGACATGCCTTGATGAACAAAACTTAGATCATTGAGGAATAACATGCAATAAAATGAATAGGACAGGCCAACGAAAATAGGCATAAGCAACCAAGATGCCTAGATCAAAAACCAATTATCTTATCAAGTGGCCAGCTGCATTATTTTCATTCTACTAAAAATAATTAACTAAGTTTGTAAAATTAGGTCTTCTCTGTATATCATCAGACCTTTTAAAAAAAATTAATTGGAAAAACGGGAACAAAGTGAAAACTCGACAAAATGCTTATTGTAGTTGATCAGATTATTCTGCCAAAATGCCTATTGTAGTTGATCAGATTCTTCCTTTGCTATGACTTCTTTCTGTTTTAATTTTATTGTCACAGTTCATTATTTTTCATTATTTCTCCACCTCCTCATTGTTACCTAGTTGATTTGAACCTGATAAGCCATTCCTTTGTTAATGAGATAGCTGAGATTCAACCTACATTCTTAGCTCCACAATTAACACATGCCAGCATAGAACTCATCTACATTAATATACAGTGGCTCCAACGAGGGGGGGAAAGAAGGCCATCTTTGCACCTCTTATTTCTCACAGACTACAAGGGACTGTTTGGAGCCCTGTAGTTTAAGTTATACTGCAAACATGTCACATTGCAACTTAAGTTGCAGTAGTTGACTTACAAGAAAGTTCCCTTCTTGTGTTTTGGAGGGAGTTTAGGGAAAAGAGGGGTGTTTTTGACAAACATTTAATTGAATACTTTGCGAGTGGATAGCAGTACATGGAGATGAGAGTTTCTGGATGAAGAGGTGAGCATCAAAGCCGCAAGTGGCAACGGCATAGACGTGGACCTAGGTACCCATGGGCAAGGGAGCAAGAAGTGGCGCAGGCCTTGAGGAGGGCAGAGGAGAGGGGTAGAGGTGGTGAAGGAAAGGGGCAGAGGAGGAGGTGGAGTGGAGGGAGGAGGGTGATGTGATGAAATACAAGGCAGAGGAGGCAGCCATAGACCTTTTGGAGGTGACAAGTGTTGACAATAGCAATGAGGATTATGGCAAGGGACTCTGAGAGAGCAGGGCAGGAAAAGGAGATGGGAAGGGAAAGAGCAAGAGCAGGAGAAGCCTGCTATAGTGAAGTTCAAGGAGGTGGTGGCTATGGCCTCCTTGAGATGGTGAGAATTGGTGGCTGCACCAATTATGGTGGTGAAGAGGGATTTGAGAGCAGGGTAAGGGAGAAGAGGGGAAGGGGAAGGGGAAGGGAAGAAAGAAAATCATTTTTTAATCAAGATACCAAATCGAGCTGTTGCAACTCATCTTGCGGCTATTTTAACTACTAGTCGACCTATACAAGATAGCCCTGAGTTGCAGGCCCACAAGCAACCCAACTTACTGTACAAGTTGAGTTGCAAGTATCCAAAAAAGCATGCTAGCCCACACCTAGAACTTAGAGCTGCATGCTGCTCCACTTATAAGACTCTAAACAACCCCCAAGAGTAAGTGGTCCTCCTTAGGCACCAAAGGGAAAAAATAAGGAACAGACAATGAATGAGAAAGGGAAAGAAATAGAATGAACAAAAAAAATGAAACAAATACAGAAGGAAAAAATAAACGATCCAGCACATAGATGCCGGCATCTAGCAGCCCCTCTTTCACCATCCCTTCTCTCTCTCTAACCAGCACCACCAAGACCATTTTTTATTTATTATTCTGTTGGAGCTCTAATTGATAAGAAGAAGAATATTGAAGAAAATTTGAGAGTCCCCCAAAGCTTGAGTATGGTAAAATAAGGACATCAGAATTCTAAAGAAAATAATAAAAATCTTGACTTATCAATCATTCATTCTTCAGCCCTCCCTCGTCTTCCACTCTTCCTTTCTATTTTGACCAACTTCAATTCAAAGTGCAACTAGCCATCGCCAAAACATGGGCAGACCTCATTTTACTGATTTTTTTTAGCAAGCATCATCTTAGAATCAATTATAAAACTGCTTCAGATCCAGTTTTTCCACAGGAGGTTTAGTCTAGGATACCACATAAATAGGTCATCATGAGGAAGAGTAATTGAAATTCAACCCAGTAGACTAGTTTGCAACTTTGTATTCCCAAGGAGGCAAGGATAGAGCTATTTTCATTTGGCTAATAAGTCACATGAAAGCTTAGTAGATTAAAAAAGAAGAAGAAGAAGAAGAAGAAGAAGAGTATGAAAGTGGCAATAGGTGCAAGAGCAAGGATATGGCATTAGCGGAAATACCTAGGAAGCATCGTGACAAAATAATCTAGTAACCATAAAACAGCACACACCTGCACTAGTTGTCATATAAAATGAAACATGCATCCCCACAAATGATAATAAAGAATATCGTTTGTAAACTTAATATTATCATTGTATCAACTATAATATGTAGATTAAAAGTGCAAAATCATTTAGAAGCGAGAAGAAGTGCATGTGCAGGAGCAAAATTCTAACATGCTGTCAATATTAGATTTTGGCTATCAAATATTAATGTAATCACAACTTGCATCTAGATTGCTGACGTTAGAAAAACCATGGTTCTACATTGTATCGGAGCTACTACTGTAAGCTTGCTATTAGGCCCAGGTAGACATGAGACTCACTGGGTCAGACCCGAATGAGTTCAGGCTTGAATCTAGGCTGAGATATTAAAGCCCAAAATAAACTTCAGCATGTCCTAAGCCCGTCCTGAGGTTTGACCTGATGCATGGCCCAGCCCAGCCCCAATCCTAAGCATAATAACATCGATTAATCCCCAACAAGCTTCACCCCCTGCCCCCACTTCCACCCCTTCCCCCTCTCTCCCTCCTGATCTCTCTCTTAAAACTCCTTCTAGCACCTCTCTCTCTCCCCCCCAACCTCCCTCCCTTTCTCTCTATCAATCTCTCTTCTCTCACTCTCAATCTCTCCACCTCAATCTACTCTCGCTCTCTTCCCTCCCAGACTCTCTTTCTCTCTCTTGATCTCTCTCTCCTCCAATATCTTCTCTCTATCTTAGGTCACTTGTCTCTTTCAAGACAAATTGAGAGAGATAAGTGACCTGATATATCAAAGATTCACACAAGATAAAATCCTTCAAGATACCAAGGGAAAACCCTAAACTCCAACGGGAGAAATAATTCTAAGATTTTATTGATAAATACTGAATAAACACAGAACAAAGCTATTTATAGTGTCTCAACCCTAACAAGGATAGTTCCGTAAATAGTAAAATATTCAAAATAACATAATAGCATCTAAATAAAACAATAGTCCAATTGAAAATTAAATAAAAGCTAAAAACATGAAACTGAACCAAAGACGGACATCTGAACATAAAATGGCTTCAAAACCCACTAGAATGATGGAATTTGGGCCCGAAAAATGGGGTGAACGGGTAAACCCAATTTGTGATCTCAGAGCTCAAAACAAATTTTCCGTTGATATATTACGTGCCCCGTAACTCTATCTAGATCAAAAGTTATGGCCGTTTAAAGTTTAGGTACCTGCTTTGATGCTCCAGCTCATTTATTTGGGCTCCCGCTGCCTCTTATGCTCCATGTGGCCCAAGTACTCTTCAGCTAGACATTCGCATCAAAGAGTCCCCTATTTTGCCAAAAGGCCAAGGGAAAAGAAAAGAAGAAAAAGAGAAGAAAGAAAGAAAGAAAAAAAAATAAAAGTGAAGAGTTTCTCTCTCCTCCCTCCCTCCACTTTCCCTCTCTCTTCATTTGTCTCTCTAGTTTCTCTCTCCATTTTCTCTCTAGTTTTCTCTTTAGATTGTTTCTCTCTCTCTCCATTCTCCTTATGGTTGTTTGATCCAGTAAGATTTTCCTTTAATGATTTTGATCTAAATCTAGTGGAGAATTTTGATCCATGACTGCTGGATGCATTATGTCAGTCCCACCCTAACCAGGTTGAACACTGTCACCAATTGCATCCTAGCATCCTAACATGACTCTTGATTTGTAGTTGCTCAATTTGGATGCCCTAGATTAAATCGATCGAGATATCGAGAGCTACCGCTTGGCCAACCCATGAGGATATTGAACTTAGTGTCTCCATTTCTTAAAATAATTATGATTAAATTTTGATAAATATATAACTTTTGTCATTAAGTTCTAAAGGAGAATCTTGAGACTAGTTGGATTTATCTGCTTGTTATTCGTGCAAGATTAGTAATGATTTATCTTTTCTAATTTTTTTCATTTATAAAAAATTATTTTTAAATTGGACAAATTGTTACATAATTTTGAATGGAAAATTGATACATAATTTTGAATTAATATTTCTCAAACTATGCTATAATTGTTTGCTAATCTCATATCATATATGCATATTTTGATTGCATTATGAAATATATGTTACTCTGTAAAAAGAACCTTGTTATGCATTAAATTTGGACTCTCAACCTAACTATATTCCGGATATTGTTAATTAGGGATTATGCATTGGCACTCTAACTAATATTGAGCTCATTTTCTATTTTAGTCCAACCATAGGGTGTAAATATAGTATTTTGACCCACGCCGCAGGATATAAGTATGATATTGCGATCCACTCCGCAGGATATAAATACGATATCTGCCTACACTATAGAGTATAAGTGTGATATTCTGGCTCACTCCATAGGGTATAAATGTGATTTTATTTCCAGCATAGCCACAGGATATAAGTACGATCATAGTTAAAGATGATTAATTGAATAGAATTTTTTTGAATCAAATTATTGAATATAATTGATTTTGAATCATATTTATGATTATGTATACGAATATTTGAAAGATATTGAAATTACTTGACTTTTATTTTGAAAATAAATTGATTATGCTTTTATACTAATCATTGGTAAATTGTATTTTGACTATTTTATCCTATGTTATCACATGAATTATATAGTTAAGATATTTATTACTTACTGGGCCGTTGAAGTCATTATCTCTTCTTTCTTTTTAGATTCAAATACTTAGTTGCAGATGCAGATATTGCTTTGGGAGTGAGATTAGAAGCGAGATTTAATAATATCAACATACTTGAATTAGATTTACTATTATATCTTATATGATTATTAGTTAAGATTTATTTGATGTAAGATTTTTAAATTTTATTTATTAGTCAAATTTGCTAATTAATTAAATTTTGAAATTTAGTTTTTTGAATTATCTCCACTACGATGCATCCGATATTGTATTGGAATATTTTACATGCTTGTGAAGAGAGTTCTCCATAAATATGTGGCGGTTGCCGCGGCCCTTGGCTCACAAACTCGGATCAGGACCGTGATAATATGGCTCGACAAGCATCTTTCCGATGAGATCTATGTATTTCACTAATAATACAGCCTTCAAAAAGATTAAATTTGTGGTTCAAACAAAAACCTTAAACGACAATAATATCCAATTCAAACAAAAACCTTAAACGACAATAATATCAGTCAGAATGACTGGACATGGAAAAGAAACCTTTCGATATAGTGTAGAGTCTATTAAATTGTCACAATCTCATTATTAGTCATAGAATAAGAGCCACATTTGTCTCCTCGCAAGCACTGTCATTTGCGCGTGTGCATGCAGCTTGAGACCCCTTTATGGCTGCTGGTGGGGAGATCACCTTTCCTCACAATGATTATGCATTTTTATATTTATGTCAAATGTACAGAAATTGAACATTTACCTTTTCGTTATATAACTATTAAGTTTTCTTTCTGTTTAAATGTGTGCTTATTGTGTGTTCTGAAGTATTAAAAGTGTCATGCTGTTCTTGCACTCCTATCAGAGCTACCGTTTCTTTTGATAACTGCTCAAGGGATAATCAACAGTAGCTGAAAGCCAGGGATAGACAGAGTAAACGGATACGTAAAGTGTAAATGCAAAACCAAACAATCCTATCAGTAACCAACCTACCAGCAAGCACAGCAATAATGTTAGGAAAGGGAAAAAAAATCTTTGCCTCCTGGACCAATAATGTAATCGGATGCTTCCCTTTTTCCTGTTAAATAGGCATGAATAAATAAATGATACAGACCTAAGGGAGACACTTTATGAATGAGCATTCTATATGGTGCCAATTTTGACAGAATACTAGAACAAAAACACAATATCAGAAACAGATGGCCTGGAATCTATATACTGGCATTCCTTTGAAATCATGGTGACAAGGGAGTAACGGTAGTAAAGCTCTGAATCTATCAAAAAGGGGACGGTTCCAATGACCAGTCATCTAAACCCACCGACCAGCACACCATGTTTTGTTCTTTTACATTCAGCAATATTATGCTCCTATCCCCCACGATGAGAATCAAAACCAAATCCCGAAAAAAGATCCCATACTCCCAAAAGCACAAAACATGCATGCACAACCAATCAAAACGTTTATTTTCAACAATCGGCCTAAATAACAATTACCCCCCAAAATTAATCCATCAAAAAGACCAACTCCCATCCAACAAAACACTAAAAAAAAAATCACGCAGCCCAAGTAAACTAATAAAGTCCAGCACCATTGCACCCAAACCAATCAAACAGAAAATTTCCAATCTGATCACAAAAAAACCAAATGCACAAAAGCACAGAAAAAGGAATAAACCTAGCATCAGGATCAAGATAGGAAATTAACACTCACAGGCTCGGACTCCAATTTTAGGGCGGGGGAGACCGGCCTCCCGCCCGACAAGATCTGCTGGAGCCGCAGGGAAAGCTCGACCTGTGGCCCGCCATCGCGAATCCTCTCTTCAAGCCCTTCTATATCAACAATCTGCACACGTAAAGAGAAAAGGCACCAAAAATCACCAAAAAAAAAAAAAAAAAAAGCACCAGAAAAAACGGGGAGAGAGATAGAAGCAGCCATCTATCATCCAAGGGAAAGAAGGATCACACAAGTAAAAAGGGAAAAAAAGGGAAAACATAAACAACAAGAAGAACACGAACCTGCGATTGGAGAGGGAGGAGGGTTATCGGGAGGCGGCGGCGGCGGCGGCGGCTGCTGCGGCGGAAAGGAAGCAGATGAGGCGACGATGCATACACATCCGACGGACCTCGGATGATGAGTGGAAGAGTAGAGAGAGAGAGGTGGAGTTGGAAAGGGAACGACACCGAAGAAGCCAATAGAAGAATTATTTATAATTAGAGGCAAAGGCAAGGATAGGTCGGCGGAGCAAAGCAGCAGCAGCGGAACGGGGCGGCCCGTGGGGGGAACTGCTCACGTGAGACTCACGCGATGGCTTAGATGGAAAATTAGAGTTTTGCCTCTTCCGGTTTGAGTGAGTTTCACTCACCCTTCTCCTTTAAAAAATTTCAGATCTAATGTCATCTCCTGAAACACGCAACGCCATTAGCAAGCACGTCGTTGCAAAAAATAAAGATATCCTCTCCCTCTTCAACCTTATTCCAAGTCTGCTAATCTCTTCTCCCATTCAAAACCTCTGCTCCCATCCTACTTTCTTTAGTAATCATGAAGCCCTTATCGGCAATCATCCAATCTAGAGGTGCAAATGAGCTTAGATGATCATTTAGCATTTATTGTGAGCTGGTTGAACTCAGTTTAAATTCAAATTTAATTCGACTTGATTATTATTATTAATATATATATATATATATAATTATTAATTTAATATTTTAAAATATAATACTATATTATACTTTATTTTAACTATATTTTTTAATGATAATTAAGACTCGAACACGAGTTCAAGTATGATTTGATTGATATTCGAATTGAATTAAGTCGATCTTAAGTATCGTTTTTTATTATGAAGTCAAGTTCGAGTTTGGATATTAAGGCTTATCGATCTTGAGTCGAGTTGGAGTCCAAATATTTTTAGTCGAGTCGAGCTTGAGCCTCAAGATACTCGGTTCGGCTTGGCTCAGTTGCACTCTTAATCTAGTTAGATCTCGACCTCAAACTATCTCCCAATTATCCAATTGGCGATCTTAAGAGGCCATCTGACCTCTTCTTTAAGTCATGAAGAGCACATATCTTTTCTTTGAATGCTAAGCCTTCTATTTTTAAATTTCTTCTAAAAAAACTAATTTTACATTATATTTAGTGTTGTTTTGTTGTCTTGAAATTTTTTTGACCAATATGGAATATAACCCAAGGTTTGTGATTAATATGTATGTGTTTGTTTTATTTGTCTAGACTTTTTTCTTATGTTTATGCCTTCATATGATTCTTCTTGACTGGTTCATTGAGGTTTAGGGCTTTCAGTCCATCTTTTGATATCTAAGTGTAATGTAGCTGACAACCTCTTATGTTTGCTATGTGAGATTGCTTTAAGATAGTTTTTTGCTCTATGTATGTACTATCCGTGACTACTTTAAGAAAATATGTTATGCCTAGTTCACTACAACTTCTAAAATTGTGGTGCTTAGGATTTTGTGGTCGCTCTACGTATAGTTATTTGTTGGTGAAAAAGCATCACATTTGTTGGGTACTAGAGAAATTATTCTAATTTTTTTATGCTGGCTTAACTGACAAAAAGCCAATTGGCTTAAGCAAAGATGCTCAAATACACCCCATTGACTTACCCAAAGAAATCAGTATAAAACCTCTCATACATTTGTAAAGCATTAGGATATTGCCACATTATTATTTAGAAATATATTATCCCTGTGCCGTTACTTATTTAATTTGTGTAGTTTAACTACAGTAGAATGATAACTTTGTTTAATTTCTGTAGATGTTAAGCATTATATTCCTATAGTTATTACAAAGTTTGGTCTTATGTGATAATGTTGTCTTGGACCTTGTGCATTGAGGGTCCTCTTATTTGGTTTATCTTGTTATTTCTTACAAAAATGGACCATGATCTCTTTACTATAGAGATCCATCATGGTGGGTCCATAAAGTTTGTTCCCTACATACACTATAATGGGGGATCTAGGAGCCACTTTGACAATTATGACTTTGATAGGATGAGTATAATAAAGATATAGGACATGATAGAGCAACTAGTGTACAAAAACTATAGCTAATTCTACTACTTAGTGCCTAGATAAAGTTTAAGAGTTGGCTTGAAACCTTTGAACTGTGACAAGGATGTATTGAAAAAGTTGAAGACAATCGTGAAAGGAATATTATGGAAGTTCATGGTGAACAAAAGATAAGTGAAGCAAATGTAAGCTAGGCCCTTGATAAGATCCTCTTAGCCAACAATCATTGATGTTGAGGCCGGTGAAATAGGATCTTAGCTAGCTTGTACGGAATCAAAAAAAAAATTCAGTTACCACTATCAATTATCATAATCTTTCACTTCCACTAATTATAATCCATTATTATGACACTTTAAAGTTTATTTATTTTGACTATTATTTCAAGTTACATAGCTAACAATTGATGATGCAACGAGTATGAAAAGTATAACCAGTGCCTTCATAAAAAAAAGAGTTGTCTCAAATACACCAAAGCATCCCACTTGCTGTCCTAAATGGCTAAATGTATAAGGCAATTAGTTTAGAGAATTTACGCTTGCTTATTTTGAATCACTGTTTATAATAATTGATAATTTGGTAGCATAATTTGTATTTGGGAATGATACATATTTCTATATGGTGGTACCATTTATGATATAAGTTTAGTATTTCTAGCAGCTATGCACTTTGTATTTGGACATACATATCATTATAAATATTTGGATGTTTGATATTTGGACATTAAGCATTTGGATATTTGATTTTTATTTTGAACAATACTATATTATGGTGTTGTATCGAAATATGACAAATTATGGATGTGGATATGCAATGATGATTATAGATAAGCTTGCAGCCATTTATTTAAGTGCATTACCAAGTACATATACTCATTGTTTAATTCTATAAGTATCCAAGTGTTATTAATGCATACGTACCCAAGTTTTAGTTGTGGTATTATACCTGTCTATTGACCATTTCAAACTAGAGGGGGTGTTAGTGTAACTAGTTTAAAGTATAAGGGATATGGGTATAGCTAGATAAAAGTATAGAGAGTGTTAATGCAACCAAGTAAAAGTATAGGAGTGTGAGTGTAATTAGATCAAAATATAGGAGATGTGAGTGAAATTAGGTAAAAGTATAGGGTGTTGATTTCAACTTATTTTAGATTACATATATGACTTAGGCCATGTATTTGGATACTATAATATCCAAGACATTTTGAACTTACTTGGAGCAAAAAGCTATGAAGTGGTTCCAATACAGAATTTGAATGAAAGGATGGTTTATGATGGTATAATAGTATAATATAGTTCAGATAAAGCCCTTTAATTTAGCAAGTAAAGCCATTTAGTTAAGTCATCTATCTAATTCTTATTATATAGATAATTCAAAGCTTATAAAAGTTGTTGAGATAGTATACAAAATATCTAATATAAGATAGTTCTAAAATATTCAATATGAGACTCCACTAATATTGAACTAAAGATCCTTAATACACCATACCTTAAATATAAGATTCTTAAAGTTGTATAACAATTAAGAAAACAGTATGCAAAATATCAAATACTTGTTCTTTCTTTTACAGCTTTGAAGCTCAACCACAAGCTTTTTGTTGTACCACAAGAGCCATTAAGAAGGTGGATGATGCTTATAGAAGTAACCACAATCAGCTTGCTTAAACATCAAGTCAAGATTGGAGATTGAATCAAAAAATAGGAGAATAATCAATAAAATTAGAACAATGCAACGTATACATCATGCATCCAAAGAAGTACCGACCATGATTTGTATTGGCCCATCATATTCTGAGTTGCATCCTTCTTCTACAATAATAGCAGTTGATAGAGTGGGTCGAAGAGTAATTGGAGCTTGCTGTAATTGCTTCTATGATCTCTGTCTCTCCCTCCCTCTCTCTCTCCCTCCTCCTCTTTCTTCAGGTTTCTTTGGATGTAAAGAATCTTGATTATTTAGAGAAGACTCAAGTGAACTCACATGATCTCATATGATTCATAATTTTCTTACCATCAGGATTCCATCCTAAACAATTGATACTAAGGTATTTTAGTTATATAATAAATATATGTTATTATATTATATTTATCTACCACCACTCTATTAGTGGAGATGAATGACAAGACCATATTAGGCCAATTTAGTAACTCAAAGGATTCAATCAAAAATTTTTCAAGAAAATAAGGAATGAATAAGAATTGCTTAAAGTAGAATGGGTGAAATTGTAATTTTTTTCTTCTTTTATCTTTTTTTTAATTGGATCCTTGGTCTGGTCCAACTAATTGAGAGTGATTTGTTGAAAGTGATATATTCTGATGTTTGTAATCCAGAAAAGTATAATCTATGGATGGTCCTACATACTTTGTAACTTTTGGTTGATGGTATTTTTAGAGAGATATTGAGGTTATGTTATGAAAATACAAAGATGGGGTTCTTAGTATTTTCAAACATCTTGATGCTAAAGTTGAAAGAAAAATTAAAAAATTTTTAAAATGAAATGATACTAACAATTATGGAGAATATAAAGATCTAATTAAAATCTATTGCAATGACTATAGCATTAGATGTAAAAAAAATAGAATATGATATTGTTTAACATAATAGTATAGCAAAGAGAATGAATCACACAAGAGAATGAATGTGGGAGATCTTTCTCCTTTTTCCTTTATATCATTTGGCCCAACTTATAACAATACATGATAGTTTGCACTTTATAATTTTTTTAACTCAAGACATCTTCATTCTTGACTTGAGAGTGACACGCCTATGATAATAGAGTGGATCAAGACCAGGATTCTCTTGAAAATTATCTACTTTTGTCAAATGATATCACTCATTTTCTAACTCAATTAAAGTAGTAATGAATTGGCCATGTGTTGTAAAGAGTCTGCCATCAACTAGTTTGCTTATTGTAGGGCCCCTTATATGAGGATACATCACTAGGCTATTATCATTTTATATGATATACAAAGATCGATAAAAGTTGATGTATTTATTTGCTCGCATATATATAAACTATAGAGCAATTCTCTCTTTTGCTTATTAGAACTACCATTAGAGCAACTAAAATTCAATTCAAGTTGATTAAAATGTAATTTTTCAAAGTTTTAAATTTAATAGTAAGTTTTTAAATAATTTGATAGTAAGTTCTTACCATCTGAACTCTCAAATCGATCAAAGATGCTCTAACAATATATTGTTGTTATCAAGACACTTCGATGGTAATAATTTTCTATCAAAAGACTTAGAATGAACATTTTGCTTTGTGTAGTTTTTAAAAAAATGACTATATAAACTTATAAACACTTGGAATTGAGTTTTGTAAAATGTGTTAGATTCCTTACTTAATGCCCTTACTAATAAGTATAATATTGACTATATTTGGAAAGATAAAATAATATTAAGGATTTGGAATTGAAACTATATGTTAAGCAAGACTGTTTCAATGAGAGCTTTTGCATAGCACTTAGTATTTTGAGTGTATAACTTTCTATCCTAGACTTCAAGTTGAGTTTTATAAGCTACATTAGATTTGTCACTAATTAATATATTTTCAAGAAAGCATAATCTTGATCATATAGGAGTCTGATGAAAAAATATAAAAAATATTAAAATATCATATTATTATATCTATCCAATCCATGTGAGCATGCATGTAGGGATGATAATTAGCATCCGACCGACTAAACCAACCTATAGCCAATCCTACTTAGGTAGATTTGGGTTTTGCATAAATGGGTTTAAGTTATAAAGAAGGTTGACCTATTTGGACTCATCTATTAAATGGATCAGGTATAGATTTAGATCTTTGACCTAATTAACCATTTTAGCCTTTTAGTAGTCAAACCTATATTAGAACATACTTAACCTATTTAAGATCTATTTATCCTGACCATTTAACCAATTTAAAACCTACTTAACCTATTTTAAACCTATTTCTATTTGAGACTTGCTTAAATTGTTTAACTTGATTCGACCTGTTTATCATGTAGGTTATACTAGTGGAGTCTGATTACCTATCTAATAAAAAGATTGGATTTAAATTTAGATTTTAACTCATTTAATAAATAGATAGGGTTCAAGTTGAAAAATTTTTGACTCGACTTGCATTCAAGCTAATCTATGTCCAAATCAATTTGACTTGATTGCCACCTCTATTTTCATGCATGTATGTATGATGCAATTAGCTTTTGAAGGTTTCTAGCACCGAATATAGAGGCATCATATATATAGACACTTATTTTTTGTTAATGAAGTGCTAAAAGTGGAGCAACTATAGCTACCCCTTCTTTAATGATATTTTAGAACAAAGTATGGCTAAAAGACAATCCTTCACTTAGCTTTCTAAAGCATCTTAGAGGAAGTGGCATTCTATACAAAAAAATCTTTTTGAAAATATTTATAATTAGATTTTAAAAAGATGTTTACAAAACTATTTGGTTGATGAATGTGCATTTAGAAAATTTTACTCAATAGGAGTTGACCACTATTATAATAAGCATTGCCAAGTGTCCCACCATTAGTCTCCTTATTGTACACACACTGCTCCACCTCTAGATCCATCCTGACCCTCTAAGGCCTCTACCTATACCTACAATCCCCACTCCTACGTGTGGTTCCTCTCTCTTATGCCTTACCTCCCTCTTTATATCTCCATCTCCCTCTACCTCTCCTCTCTCTCCATCTCTTGCCTCTCTCTTTCTGTCGATACTTTTGGCTCCATATGGTAGGTGTTAAACTTTGCAATATATGATAGTAAAATCGATGGTCCATGCTATAGAGCCCACCATCGTCATGATAGTCAGTAGTGCATGTGAGTTAGAAGATGCCCCCATGCATCACCTTAGATGATACATGGCAGGGGCCTCTTCATCCTCAATCTTAGAGGTCTATTCATCCCCTGCTCCTTCACCTTCGGTACATCTTCTTCCAATTTGACTCTGATCAGTATATCCTCATGTATATCAATTATCTCATTATTTTAGTATCTCCATATCTATCAGCTTTGTCATATACAATCTAATCCTACACTGATTGTAGCACCTATCTCTTCATTAGTGAGGCACCCTTCCTTTCATCTACTTTATCCTCTTCCTTTCCTATGCAACCCTTATCGCTGTCTAGATCACCATCTCCTCTGCAAGAATGGCGCCTTCTGTATGCACTACTTCATAATTCATCATCTCATCCTTGAGACACTCAACTTTTTTGTGAGGTCAAGAAAGTATGTCTTTCTTCTGGTCAATATTGTCTTTGCTATGGCATCCTCTTCCCATTGTCTAGATCATCAAAAAGCTCTATAGGTTGCCCACACCATGATAAGGCCATCGTCAACCTCATGAAGCTCAACCTCTTCCACTAATACCACATCATCATCATCGACTATATCTATTTCATCCATATCATCATCTATGTCCTGATCACCATCACCTCATATCGATACCTCTAGACCAATATTGTCATCGAGAATCTCACCATCCTCACCTACAATCTTTCTCTTCCCTCTGGTTCAAATCAAGCATGCATTTTGGTTATCTTATTTGAAGCTATGAGTTTGCAGTACTTTGGATAGTGGCCCTAATCATAAGATAAATTTTAGCCAAAGTTTATGCTCGAAGCCATCAAGTTCTACGTTCCTTCTCTCTCCTCCTCCACTCTCTTATCCTCTCTTTGTCTTCACTCGGCTCAACCAAATTGGGCTATAAAATCATAGTTAAAAAGAAAATGGAAAACCACTAAGGTGGTAGCTTAGTTGGTACGGGCCGTTAGTTCTACGTCCTCATGTTGAGGTTCAAGTCTGTAAAATTTGATTAAATAAAGGATTCATTCTTGAATACCTGAACGTAGTCTATGAGATGGTATCTAGATCCTCTGATGCTTTGGTTGGGGTTGGGGTGATATACTTACTCAATGTGGTGGGAAGTGGTGGAGCTTTAATTATTGTTGCATGCATCGAACATTCTTCAATGGAGTGGGGCTCTATGGTCACATCCAAAGGGGGTAGCTACGCTGGTCACCCCCCTCTCACTCTTTTTCTTATAAAAAAAAATTGGAAGAGAGAATAGAGTCATGTAAGTGCCTAGTGATCTCTTTCACCTCTCCATTCCCACAAAATTAAAGGCCCATGCTAATTTAATAAGCAAGGGCATTTATGAGTTATAGGTTATTTTATTATCACATGATGATTATGTAATAATAATTTTTAATGAAGATAGATTGTAGGGCTATATTGCAATGAAAAAATAATTTATGGAGTCTAATTAGAATTGTAAAAAATTTGAGGTCAAATATTTCTTGCCCAAATATGAAAGGATTCTATATAATTTTTTTAATTCTCTTTTCCCTCTCTTTTTAATTCTTTCTCTTTTTTCTTCTCTTTTTGGTTCTTTTTCTCCTTTTTTTTTTTCACAAATCTAATAAGCAAAGTATGAATGTTGATTGATGAACTTGATGGCGACCTTTGGGACACTATTAATTATTCTATTTAGTTATTTTGAGATGTGGGAGATACTATTATGGAGGATTTGATCAAAGAAACATTGATTCACAACTCTTTATCTTTTTTTTTTTTCTTGATATTTTGTTAATTTTTATTTTTTTAGATCATAATAGCCCTTGGTGCTTTGATCCTCAGTTTTTTGAATAATGAGAGTACTAGCATGCTATAAACACTTTCATAATTTTATTTTTAGCTTTACTTTTTAACATAAATTATTAGTTGCACTAGTAGCAAAATAATAATTTCCTAAAAAGAAATATTTTGGAATTCTACCTTTTTTTATTTTTGTGGTATTTTTTAGATTTTAGGGAATTATATTTTTTTTATAGCAACTCCCATCTGATTTTTAGATATATTTTTATTTTTATATTTTAGATATTTTGAATATTTTTGAATTTTTTACAACTCTAGCATGTTTCTTCTTTATTTTAACCCCATGATCCCAAATAAAAACTAAAAAAACCCACCAACATATGGAAAAATAGAAAGAGTATTCTTAAATTATTGATTTTTAAATTTGATAATTTTAAAATTGTATGATGTAAATTACAATCATATTGGGGGAGGATTCAATTTATAAGTAAATAAATTAATATTGATAATTTAAATATGGAGGAAATAAAATAAATCCTTTATAGATGGCCAACTGATAGTGATTTGAAAGAACCACATGGTGTCTTTGATACTATTGAAGGAAAAAGCCTTTTATTAATGGCAAACTAAATATGCAAGCCAATCAAGCACCTGATTGTGTTAAGTATTTTGGTGAGTGTGATGGTGGTGAAGGGTTGGAAAATAAATTTGATCAAATAGTAAATTATGAGCATATGAGGATGATGATTTAAAATCTAAGTAGAATCAAACTTTAAGTTCAAGTTCCATCATCTTCCTATCTTGAGAATACTTTTGATTGGTTGGCCAAGTCTGGAGACAATGAGATTTCATCTCATATCTAGCTTATCAAAATTTTCTAAAAAACCTCCCATTCTTTACCAAGTTCACCTCCCTAGAGTGGTTAAAATAGATTCTCATTATGCTTATTGATGAATTCACTATATTGAGGTAGTTGGCCAAGCTTTCATTCTCCATACCCTACTATGATTATAATTCTCAATTGATTTTGTAGCTTTAATCATAATTTTTAGAGGAGAAGATTTGTGCAGGAAACTTCAAAATTGTGAAGAACATGTTTGATCTTCAAAACTAGTTGGAAGGTAGAGAATATTGTTCTAAATAAAAACTAGTAAAAATAGTTTTCAGATTTGTACCCTATGGACGTCCAGACTGAGAGTGCGAAGGATAAAGTTAGGATTTTGTTGACCCTTCTTCGGAAGGACATTCATTATTGGTAAGGTCCTCTATGGATCTGCTTCGGGGTTCTAGCAGTAGATGCATCCCATCCCTTTAATGACTCGTCTTCGAAAGAAAAGGGAGAGAGTCACCGATCAGAGTATGGATCATGACCATTATTTGGCTCAAGTTGTGCAAGGCCTTTGTTGTTTTTATTGAGAGATGCCTCAACCTTCAGAGGAGGACATCTTGGCTTTGGAGGCATACGTCAATGGATTGGTGGTCTTCTTAAAAAGGAGCTATAAAGGATGGTGAAGAAATATCAAGTGGCTATGATTTGTAAGTTTGCAATTGATTTCATCCAGTGAAAAATGAAGAAGTTATGGTAATTGAAGGAGACTTTCAGGTGAGTCCACTATCGAGGACTTTTTACTTTTATCTCTATCATTTGAGAAAGTTTGATTTTGGATCTTGAAAAAAGACTTGGGTGCTGGTTGGCCAACTATTTGTACTAAAAGGTTGGAGGTCAAATTTCAAACCATCTAAGAACATGATCCAAAAGGTATTTACTTTAGATGTTTGGGATAATGATATGATTTTGAAGATAGCTTCTAGAGCTGGAAAATCTAAGTTCTTAGATCTCTGGACTATAAATTTTTTCACTTAGGGTTTGTTAGGGTCTATATTAATTGGATCTTGCTTGTCCAGTCTATTTAGGTACAAAATTTTCATCAATGACCAAGTCATTTGTAAGAATTTGTATATAAGAACCTCTCAACTATCCACTATGGCATGGTCATATAGGAGTTCTCCTTGAGAATATGCTTGGTGCAAGGATATGCCTTTCTCTCCTAAAAATCTATTATATGGACTTTGGATTAGAGCTACAAGGTTCCAGTTGCAGCACCTACCCAAGGAAAGAGACTCGTGGTTCGCTATTGCATCATCTCCTGTGGGTTCTTTAAGTAATCCTAGATTGCTCCCAAAAAAATTGCTTCTTTATATCCAATTAAGACAACTCCTGCTAGCCCAATAATGATTCAAGATTTGAGTCTCTAAGTGATGCAGAGGGCTTACTTCATCCTGAGCTAGTGCTAATAGAGTTACAAGCGTCGGATCTTCTAGAAGTCAGATGGAGTGGGGCAAAAAGAGAAGTAAAAGCATTCTCCAGTCAATGTGCCATCAGCTGCCAGATCCCCTAGCTTTGACTCATCCCCATAATCAAAGGTAATTATTTATGAGGAGCAACCTTATATAAAGTTACAAAAATGACTCTAAAGCTCTAGTTTTATGTACAAAGGGACATACTAAAAAAAAGTATAGTGACTGATTTTGACCAACCCCAATAGTTGGATGGGCCTTCATTAGTTGCCACTTCAGTTAGTGAGTCTCGATCCTTAATATCCTCTAAAGGTATAAATTTTACTGCCACCTATAATGAAATCTTCGTTAGCTTACATGCACGTTGGGAGCTGAAGGCGCTTCATCTAAAATTGAATTTCAAGTTATTGATCGATCTTTGAGAAAGAGTCCTATGCTTGTTCTGTATGGGAATAGCCTTCTATGTCATCATAAGAGTGCTAGTCTGAAATTGTAAAAGTGCTACAAGTTCTTTTTTGTTAAGTATTCTAAATCTTTAGTTTATATGTATAAACTAGATATTTATGATTTTGTAAAAATATGTTTAGAGCTGAACGCTATGGATCGAGTTCTGCATAAATTTGGCCATCGTTGGGAGATCTATATGGTTCCATCGGAAGATTTATCAGGAGGATTATAGTGGCCTAGCGTCGAACTCTTGGGTTAGTGAATTTTGTTCACATGGATAGGTATATTTATCTTGATCTTATATCTTAACATGGATCCATGTCTTGGATTTTAGGCATTATTTATGCTAGTACCATGGTACTGCCATCATTCATTTTGGCATGCTGCTTCATAGGTCTTGAATTTGGGTGTTCCTACTCTCCTTCTCGATAATTTTAATTGTATTGTCCTCTCAAGATAAGTTGGGTGGGAGAGCCTTTCATGTAATAGGGATGCTAGGAATTTCATGCCTTTCTTTCAACCATGGGCTTGATTGATCTTAGTTATGAGAATCCTAGGTTTACTTGATGTACTAACCAAATGGGCTTGTCTAGGATTTGAGAGAATACCTTGATCGATCTTTTGCATCTGATGCTTGGTTTCAAATGTATCCCAAGTTGCATCTCTAACACTTTGGCTTGCTTTGCTTTAGATCATTGTCCTCTAATGCTTTTGATTCAACCTTCTTTAACGAAGGTCATGTTTCTTTCCGTTATCATAACTTTTGAAAATTTTGTCCTAGCTTTCACCATTTATTTCAGACTTCTTAAAGTGGGGCTGAACATATTCTCTTGATGAGCACTTAACATTCCTCTTGCAGAAATTAAAAAAGAAGATCTAATATTGGAACAAATACGAAGTGGAAATCTATTTCGAAATGGAGAGGCTCTATATAATTGTATCCTATCTCTTCAATTGCTTGAATCTCAATCTGGTCCCCTTTCCTAAGCTGATTACTTTTTCATGCTTCAACTTCTCCAAAAATATAATCAAAACTTATCTATGCAAGAGTTGAATTGGCATCAAAAATTTCATATTTGGAGGCTTTGTGAAGGTGATATAAATATCAAATTCTTTTATAGAGCCACTATCATTATAAGAAGACATAATTGTATCCTCGCCTTAAGAGCAACTTTGGCCAGTGGGTGCATGATGATCATCTTATCTAGGACTATTTGCTTTAGCATTTTCATTAGTGTGGGCTCATACTCAAACTTCTGATGATTCTTGGTTCATGCTCCCTCTGCTCTATTATTGGTTTATTTCTACTTAAGGCGCATTTGTAGGAGGAGAAGTGTTATGAAAAATATTTTTATTTCTCAAGAGGTTACACACTCTTTGATATGCTCCCTCTGTTGTGGGCTTCTTATGATAAAGGTGGATATGGAGAAAGACATGCACAATGGAGTTTTTTATTTAGATCTTAAAGCTATTTAATTTTTATGATCAATTCATTGCTTGGATATTTATTTGCATTCTAAATCTATAATTTGTCCTTATTATTAATGGTTCCTCTACTAATTGGTTTACTGTTGCTTATGCCCTTCGCTAGGGCTATCCTCTGTCATCCTTTTTGTTTGTCTTGTATTCTAAATTCTATCTATTATTTTATACTTTGTGGTCCAAGCTAAACTTCTTCATCCTTATATCCCTAGTAGAGGTGGACCACACATCTCTCACCTACTTTCGCTGATGACTGTCTCCTTATTGCTCGAATATGGTTCAGGATGCCTTATGCCTTAAACTTCTTCTGTATTCATATTACATACTTAGGAAGTCTATTAATCTTATCAAATTCTCCATGATCATCAATCTTTTGGTTCCAAGTAATATCAAACACCTTAACTCTTCTACATTTGGTATGCTTGTAAGTGTGGTGTTTGAAAATATCTTGGTGTGTCAATTTCTGATACTAAACTATGTCCAGTGGATCTGAAATTCCTAACTGATAAGATTCTAGCTAAAATTCAATCTTGAAAATGGAAGGCTTTATCCTTTGCTGGACGTGCTACTTTTTTGCAATCGGTTCTTGCTTCCATCCCACTTTATATGATGTCGCTACTTTATCCCCATCTTTATCCTTGATCTTATTAAGCATGAGTTTTTTTATTTCTTTGGGGTCATATGACTTTAATCCACAGTGTCTTCATTTGATATCTTGGGATACTATTTATACTTCGAAAACTATTGGTGGCCTTGGTTTACACTTTCTTCACAACGACAATCTATGCTTTTGGGGAAGTTGGCCGTCAAAATTGATCTTCAGCCTCATTCCTGTGGGCTCAACTGGTTTCAACTAAATATCATTTTCACATTCCTCGATCTTGTATCAGCCACCTCCTAAATGTTCTCCCAGCTAATGTAAAATTTTATCTATTGGCCATAAAATCTAATTTCAATTTATATGGTCAATTGGTAATGGCATATCGGTCAATACTTGGAATGATCCTTGGCTCTCTAATATGCTAATAAGTCACTGGCCTCTTTCACCAATGTTAAATATGACTTATCATAGTACACTATCATCGATTTGATTTTGCCCAACAATACATAGAATGTTTCTTTATTAACTATTTTTTGTAATGCTGATATGATGACTTTTATTCTTTCTATGCCCCTTGCATATGCCCGTTGGTCTAATCAACTTGGACGGGCTCTTATGAAGCTGATTTCTATCCCTTCTAAAGATATCACGATAGTGCTAATCCCCTCTTATATACAATATTTTCAATATAATTTTGATTGGGTGCAGTGCCTTTCAGTTCTGATAAGGGTAAGGTATTTTTTTTGAAAATTCATGTGGCGATGCTTGCCTACTAAGGAGCTCTTACTTTTCAAGATATTATTTACTCTATATCTATTGACTGTGATTTATGTCCAAGATGTGTGGATTGTCAACATATTCTTATTGATTGTGACTTTGCAAGCAACGTTGGTTTATGTTAAATCAAAATTTTTGTTGCTTACTTCCATCCTCGGTATTGCTACTAACTTCTCTTGTAAGCTCTTCGGTAGGAAGGAAGGAAAAAGCTTTGTTGGCACACATGACCTCACTTATATAATAGGTGAGGAACAAAAGAATCTTTTAAGCTAAATCCTCCTAATAATTGATCTTATTTGATGATGTATGTGTTTCTACTCCGATCTATACTTACCATCACTACATCTCCTTCTGATTTGAGCTCTCAGTTAGAAAACTGGGATCTTTCTGAGTTGAGTAAATGAAAGAATGATGCCCTACAAGTCAATCAAAATTTATATTTTGATAGGCTGTTCTGTAATCTTTTTGACTCATGAAATGATATTTTATAAATTAATAAAAGATATTTATGTTTCATCATATGTTGTATCTTATATTTGTTAAGATTATGATGAACTCCATAGATTAGAGCAATGATTTTAGGACTATGATGAGATTATGCTTGTGAGATCTAAAATTCTAATCTAAAATATTTTCAGTCATTGGATCATTGAGTCGGAGATGAATATTTTCGATAAGACTAGCACATCTTATATATGCTCAATGGAGAGGGTGATTGATCTCACAGTCATTTGTGTAGAACACTAATATAAGAATATGAAAGCTCATTAGAGAATGAGTTCACTAAATTAACCTGTCAAGAGAATATCTTATAGAGTCTTACTTGCATATCAAAAGATGGTTCTGTTAATGGAGTTGTGTAAGTGATCCTTAGACCTGAGACCACCATGAAATTTGTACACATGAATTCATATTTTGATTCATTCTCAGACATGACATTAAGACATGTACGGGATATTCTGGATATGCTATAACATATATGGAGGTTGTGAGTCAGTCAACAAGAAATCGATCACTCATAGTAAGAGAAGATGACATCCTGTACTTTCTTATCTCTAGATGACTCAGAAATCTTCGATCAGAGCAGTATGAAGATTAGAAAAGATTTTTTTAATACTTCATTAGAATCATTATTGATTAATGAGAATCAATAAGAATATATGTTTGAGTTTGACATGAATCCATACTTATGAACATATTTGAGATGCAGGATGATCACTAAAATTTTTTTTTGATATTTTTATCAAAATTTTATATCTTTTAGGGAGATATGATACATTGCTAAACGTTGATCTTATTTTTAGGTTTGATTGAATTAAATAATTTAATTCAATCATCAATTAGAAAGGATTCTAATTGTTGAAATCAAATTAGCTTGATTGGACCTAAATCGGTTAGATTGAATTCTAATCAAATCAGATCAATTTATATCTGGACTTATGCTGGTTAGATGTGAAACCCAATAGATCATACATAAAGAGAATTGATCAAAAATCTAATTGGATTAGATCATATTTACAGGATGAATATTTAGCACGTGTTGCAAACCCTTGCTCTTGTGTTCAAATCGAATTCAAAATCGATTCCTAGTTGGGCTAATTTAATCTGATTAGATTAGAGTTTTAATTTGATCTAATTTGGGTTGACCTTGGTTGGTTAAGCCAAGAGTTAGGCACTGATTTTTTAGCTTTCACATGCAAGAGAATTTTCTCTTAGCATGTGGGGTCTTTCCTTGTGCGCCACTTGAAGAGAGGCATCCTTTCATCCTTATCCAAGTTACTTTAATATTATTTTTGTAGCATAGATTTTGGATGACCAAGAGGGCGTAGAAGACTCCTTCTACTTCTTAAACTCCTGTTGTCATCAGGATTTAAATTGGATAAGAATGAAATTTGGAGCCATCCCTTATCCTAGTGCCTTAGATCATAGCACCACTTGGACTTAGAGTAAGTGGTTATGAGCTCTCAATTTTTCTTACGTCATTCCTTCTCTACACCCCATATGAATTGGTGCCACATTATGGACCATTGGATGGCCATCAAGTGGTGGGCGCTCCTTAAGATTTCTTTTGAAGCCTCACGATGCTATGAAGAAAATATCAAAAATTTATTTTCTCGAAGAGTCCTTCTATAGAAGGCATCTTTTCAAATTAAGTTTCCAATGTTTGTCCACGTGTCATAAGAACTCATAGATGGGTGTGAGAAGGATGGATAGGCATGAGAAATTGATTGGATGGGCATGAGATGGATTGAAATTCACCATACGCCATCTATAAATAGGGTGGTGTGTCAGGTATCTGATTCATTCATTCCAATCCTTTCTTTCTTACATCCTCTCTGCTATTGTCCAATAATCCTCTTCTTTTTTTTGTTAAGACAAAGTCCTCTTTGGGATAAAGGTCTACTTTAGGACAAGGCTTAAGAAGAGAATTAGGCAAGACAAGGAGAAAAAAAAGAATAGTGGGAGAAGGCTAGGAGGAAGGAAGGAGAGGCTAGGGTTGCGCTGTCCGAAGAAATCTTTGAGAAAGAATTCAGTAGGAGGAACCAGATTAAGGAGTGCGAGTTTTGATCAAGACCCTGTGTGGATCACTATTGGAGGGTGAACACTTGAGTGTCTGGTGGAAGCTTTGTCGAAATTTGGATTTAGCGATACAGATATTTTTCTACACCTACCATTATATTATGCAAATATTATATATATGATTGTTAATCATCAAAGAGGTCCTGGATTAGGATTTGATGGTTAAGATTTTATAAGAATATTTTTGAAATCTGTGCTATCGCTGTGCTATCATAATCCTATAGTGGTATCGAGCTATCCTTGATTGGTTCAATCATATGTCATGCTTAGGTGTAGAATTATAGATCACTAAGTTTTGAATTTTGCTATGAGATAACAATAATCTAATTTCATATGTTTGATATGAATTATGTTATGAAATTTATAAATGAATTTTCAATCATATATCTTTGTATGATTATGTATTCATATGAGTTGATATGAATAGATGCATATATGATAGGATCATATATTCAATTGATATACTGCTGAATTTTATATGATTCATGTTAGAATGTGCATGAGATTGGAAAAGCTCTCATAAAAAAAATATATTAAGTTGTAGTTATAACAATTGTAGGTTAATCAATTGATCATCAATTAGTGTCTAGGAAAGTACTAAAAATGGTTATTTAATTAGGTCTGTTGCTTATCTAACCAATTTATTGGTATTTACGAAAAGTTATGGGGAGCCTCCCACCTACTTACCTAATCAATTTGGTAAAGTGATCTTGAAATTAAAAAATTTTAATATTGAAAAACTTCTTGAGGCCTTCTTTCATGCTAGGTCAATGTTATGTCAAGAATCATAGTAAGTTTGTTGTGCAACTATAAGATTTGTTATGAGGACAGATGTAATATAGTCTTGGTACATATAAGATACTTATGGTATTTTTGGATGTACTGCTTTTTGTGCAACCATAAGGACAGCATTATTCAAATTTGACTGTATGAAAATGAAAGATCTGATTTAACTAAAATATTATATTTTATTATGCAACCATAAGCTATGAATTGAGAATTGCATAAGATGCAATTGAAAAGATTTTCCACCTTTCAAATCATATGGATTTGTTATGTAACATAAGATTTCTTTAAGAAATTAGGATCTCAACCACTAAGAAAATCTATTAGGATTTTTTGTTTATCATAGGTAGAGGTGGCAATCAGATCAGATCGGTTATAAATGGGTTGGGTCAGGTCAGAACATATCGAATTTAAATCTGATCTGTTTATTAAAGAGATCAGATTTTTAAATCTGAACCTGACCTATTTAATAACTAGATCATCCGACTTGATCTATTTAACCTATTTATTAAATAGTTAATCTATTTAATTGATTCGATCCAATTGTTTATTATTTAACTTGTTTATTAGATGAATAATCTATTTAATCGATTCGACCCAATCCATTTAATAGGTAGAACATCAAAGAAGGGAAGAGAAAGAGGAGACTCAGATTTAGTATTTATCTATAACTAAATCAAAACAACAATAATTGGTTGCCTGTAGAAGAAGACCATCCAAGATTATTGCTGTAGAAATAGTTGAATAACAAAAAAAGATATATTCCAAAATTATCATAGCCTCCCTACACAAATTTTAAAATAAACCTCTACACATTTTGACATTCAACATAAAAAATAGAAATCAAAACTCAAAAGAATATAAAACAGAATACAAAACTAATGAGAGAAAAAAATAAAAAAATATACTTTGAAAGGATTAAGAAAGCACAGAAGGAGGAAAAGAGAAAAAAATCTAAAATCTCAAGCGGCCAATCCCCCTCAGCGACGGTCGTTGGGGAAGAAAGGGCACCAACCATCAAAAAAGAAACAAAGAGAGAACCTTAGATCTCAGCGGCAAGGCATCAAGTGGCATAATGCACAAGCCCCCTCGGTGACGGTCATTGGGGAAGAAGGCACGGCCATTGAAGGAAGAAAAGGGAGAAAATCCTATATCTCGAGCGGCCAAGGCACTAAGCGCACAATTGCACGAGCCTCTTCAGGACGGCCATTGAGAAGAAGGCACCGGCCACTGAAAGAGAAAAAGAAAGAAAAACTCTAGATCTCAAGCAGTCAAGGTACCAAGTGGCACAACCACACAAGCCCCCTCAACGATGGCCATTGGGGAAGAAGGCATCGGTCACTGAAATAGAAAAAGAGAGAGAAAATGATGTAAATGATAGATCGATCAAGTCCAACAGTCAAGTACCGATGAAGCACCTCCTCTCAAGGATCGAAGGAGGAAACCAAAAGAGAAGAAAACCAAGGAGGGTGGAAGTACCAGAGGAGGTGGAAGCATTCGCTGGTGGCCACCGAAGGAGTAGAGCTGTGGATGCCCGAAGGAAGAAATCCTAGAGCATCGAGAGTTGAGAATGAGATGGGATGAAAAAATAGAATGGGACCGAAGTGACGAATAGCGAAACTGTGAATGACTAAGTTCGCAAGTCGAAACTCGGAACCCTTAAAGCTAAAGCCCCTAAAAGATCTAGATGTTATAGGATAAATAGGTTATAACTCGATCGACCCGATCCGACCCAATTCATTTATTAAACAGATTAAATAGGTTAGCTATCTGAAATCTGAATCCGACTCGATTATTAAACTGGTTAAACAGGTCAACTTGTTTATGATCCGAATCCATTTAATGCAAATCCAAATTTATTTAACGCGGATCGAATGCGGATGAGTTGGCGGATCGGATCGATTGTTGCCATCCCTAATCATAGGTAGGGCAATGGTATTCAACAAAATAGTGAGAGACAATTAGATAAAAGTTCTTATCTAGTTGTATGTATGTCATCATGAGTTGTCTACTTAATTATATTATATTTTTTATTTATATAGATTAGTTCTATATTATGACATCTTTATTATCACTATATAAATTTTAGATATTAATAAGTGACTGATCTAAATTATGTGGACTGATTGAAGAATTTAAAAATTATGCTCATTCAAGAGAAAATCTCCTATATCCTCGATGCCCCTGATCCTAAGCTTGTAGGGGAGGATACTATAGAGGATGAGGTAGCCACATACACGATATGGCAGAATGATAGCTTTACTGTCGAGTGTATCATACTACCTCTATAAGTAATGAGTTAAAGAGGCAGTATGATGGCATGGATACTCAGTCCATACTGTCCAATCTAAAAGAGCTATATGGTGAATAGCATAGAACTGCTAGATATCTAAGTAGTTATTCTATACTAGGATAATAGAAGGTACATCCATACAAGATTATGTTTCATGGTAATTGACTTCATCACTCGATTAGATCAATTAGATTTTGTGATGGATGGAGAGTTGAGTCAGGATCTGATCCTGTAATCACTCCAGAATCATTATCTCAATTTGTTGTGAATTATCATATGAACAAACTGAATACCTCTTTGTCTGAGCTGTTGAATATGCTCAAAAAGTTGAGAATCATATTAAGAAGGACAAGGCTCTACTTCTTCTGTGGATGGGATCTCCAAGAAGAAAATAGGTAAGAAGGATTCAAAGAAAAGGTTGAACCCTAAAGGTGGCATCATGAAGAGGAAGAAGGAGAAAGTCTCCAGATAAGGTACTTATTTTTACTGCGACAAGGCATGTCACTGAAAAAAAAATTGCAAGCTTACCTTGCAACTGTAAAGCCTCATGCAAGTGTTGCATCAAGAAGTATGTATGTGATACATACCAATTTGTCATTAGTTCTTCAATGTCAATTTTTTGATATTGGATACCACCTGTGAAGTCATTGAAGAAGGATGACTTCAAGCTTTATGGCGATGGAGGAGAGATCCTTCAGTTGAAGCTATTAGAACTATCTTTGAAGTTACCTTCAGAAAAGATCTTAGAATTAGAAAACTGTTATTATAAGCCTAAAATTATTAAAATATAATTTTAGTACCTTTGTTGTTGCAACAAGATTTTAAAATTAATGGAAAAGACAATGGCTGCTTCATTTCTTGTTTTAATGAGCATTATTGCAATGGCATATTGGATAATGATCTTCTAATACTATCTCTTAATGATAATGCCTTTCACATTGATGAAAGCAAAAAAAATGAAAGAGATAAGAGATGAATAATACCTTTCTCTGGTATTGTCATCTTGGTCACATAAGTGAGACAAGAATTAAAAGTTATACAAAGAAGATTTCTTTGATCCTTATGATTATAAATTATTAGAAACTTGTGAATCTTGTTATATGGGTGAAATGATCAAGACTCCATTTAGTGACATGAAGGAAGGACAAGTGAGTTATTAGGATGGTATACATAGATGTATGTAGTCTTATGACAACTTAGGCCAGAGGTAGATACTCTTATTTCATTACGTTCACTGATGATATGTCAAGTTCGGAGATGTGTATCTTATGAAATATAAATCCAAAGCTTTTGATAAATTTAAAGAGTATCAAAGTATGGTCAAGAAGCAAACTAAGGAATGTATTAAAATCCTTCGATCTGATCGAGGAGGTAATACATTTTTGGTGAGTTCTTAGATCATCTTAAAGAAAAGGGTATTCTCTCTGAGTTGATCTCTCCTTATATACCACAGTTAAATAGTATAGCTGAAAGGAGGAATCGCACTTTATTAGATATGGTGCGCTCCATGATGTGCTTTATAGATTTACCTATTTTTTTCTGGAGTTATGCCCTAGAGACTGCGGTATATATTTTAAATAGAGTACCTTCAAAATCTATGTCTAGTACTCCATTTGAGATATGGAGAGATAAGAAGGCTAATCTTAAGTATGTTAAGATTTGAAGCTATCCAGCTTATGTCAAAAGAAGTTTTGGACATAAACTAAGTGTTAAGATAGATAAATATTTATTTGTAGGATATCCTAAAGAGAGTATGAGATACCTCTTCTTCCATCCTACTGAATAAAAGCTATTTGTTAGTAGGCATGTCACTTTTATGAAAAAAGAGTTTATCCTAAAAGGAGGTGGTGGGAGAAAAATTAAATTTGGTGAAGTTCAAGACCTACAAATAGATGCACAAGATATTCCTCAGCCAGAAGTATTCATTGATGAGGTACAGCCACTACACACACCTCCTCTCTGAAAGTCAAATAGAATGCAAAATGCACCAATAAGGTACGGATTCATTATTGAGAATAATAAAGCCCACATCTTTGAGAATGATGAATCTTTAACTTATTCGAAAGCTGTCATGAATAGAGACTCAGACAAATGGCTAGAGGCCATGAGATCCGAAATGGACTCCATATACATCAACCAAGTGTGGACTTTGGTTGATGCACCAAAAGGTGTTATATCTATTGGGTGCAAATAGGTCTATAAAAAAGGATTGGAGCAGATGGCCAAGTTGAAACCTACAAAATCATGATGGTGATGAAAGGTTTTAAGCAAAAATAGAGTGTTGATTATGATGAAATTTTTTCGTTTGTTGCTGTACTCAAATCTATTCGGATTATGCTTGCTATAGCAGCATACCATGACTATCAAATCTGATAAATAGATGTGAAGACCGCCTTCCTTAATAGTTATCTTGAGAAAGATATTTACATGACTCAGTCAGAAGGATTTATCTCAAGTGGGAGAGCAAATCAGGTATGCAAGCTTCATAAATCCATTTATGGATTAAAGCAAGCCTTGAGGAGTTGGAACATCCATTTTGATGTCACAGTCAAAGAGGTTAGCTTCATGAAAAATAGGGGTGAACCTTATGTGTTTAAGAAGACAAGTGGGAGTGCCATTATCTTCTTAATATTGTATGTAGATGACGTACTTCTCATTGGAAATGATATCCCAATGCTACAATCAGTCAAGATATGGCTATCAAATAAGTTTTTCATAAAAAATTTGGAAAAGTATCCTATATATTTGGTATAAAGATTTATAGGGATAGATAAAAGAGGATGCTAGGTTTATCCCAATCTAGATATATAGACCTTGTGTTGAAGAGGTTCAACATAGATGAGAGTAAAAGAGGTTACTTACCTATGGGTCAAGGCATACATATTTTAAAAGGATGTTTTCTAAGACATCTGAAGAGAGAAATAGAATGAGTTCTATTTCCATACTTCGAGAGTAGGATCAATTATATATGCTATGCTATATACCAGAACTAATATTACTATGTCTTGGGCATAGTCAGTAGATTTCAGGTAGATCTAAGAGAGGATCATTGAAAAATAGTGAAATACATTTTCAAGTACTTGAGAAGTACCAAAGAAGTAGTGAGTTGGAAGAATTCTAAATAGCAAAATGTAGCTGACTCGATTCCTGAGCCAAAATACATTATTGCAAGTAAAGTTGCTAAGAAAGCCGTCTGATGAAGAGTTCATTAATGAGTTGGGTAAGGTTCCAAAGAATGAACACCCAGTGTCACTTTATTGTAAAAACACTGGGTTGTTTCTCAAAAAAGAGAATCAAGATCTTAGTAGAAACTCAAGCACATTCTAAGACGCTTCCATCTCGTTCATGAAATTATCGAGAGATAAGATATAGCCATTGAATGAGTAGATACAAAGAACAACATAGCAGATATGTTCACTAAAGCTCTACCACAATAGCAGTTCGATCGCCACCTCGATTGTATGGGGTTAAAATATAAGGGCGCTTGGCTTTAGTGCAAGTAGGAGATTGAAAGAATGATGTCCTACAAGCCAATCAAAATTTATATTTTGATGGACTGTTCTTTAATCTTTCTGACTCATGGAATATATTTTATAAATTAATAAAAGGTATTTATGTTTTATCATATGCTGCATCTTATATTTGTTAAGATTATGATGAACCCTATATATTAGAGCAATGGTTTTAGGGCTATGATGAGATCATGCCTGTGAGACCTAAAATTCTAAAATCCTAATCTAAAATATTTTATGACATTGGATCATTGAGTCAGAGATCAATATTTTCGGTAAGACTGACATATCCTATGTATGCTCGATGGAGAGGGTGATTGATCTCACAGTCACTTGTGTAGGACACTAATACAAGGATATGGATGCTTATTAGAGAATGAGTTCATTGAATTGACCTGCAAGAGAATATCTTATGGACTCTTACTTGCATATCAAAAGATGGTTCTCTCAGTGGGAGTTGTGTAAGTGATCTTTAGACTTGAGACCATCATAGAATCTTGAACACATGAATCTATATTTTTGTTTATATTCAGGCATGACATTAAGACATGTCCGAGATGTTCTGGATATGCTGTAATATGTATGGAGGTTGTGTGTTGGTCAATAAGGAATCGATCACTCCTAGTAAGAGGAGATGGCATCCTATGCATTCTCATCTCTAGATGACTTAGGAAGTCTCTGATCAGAGCAATATGAAGATTAGAAAATATTTTCTAATGCTTCATTAGAATCATCATTGATTGATGGAGAATCAATAAGAATATGTATTTGAGTTTGACATGAATCCATACTCGAACATATTCAGAATACAGAATGATCGAAGGATCGAATTGCACGGTAACTTGCCACTGAAGGATATTTTTGATATTTTTATCAAAATTTTATATCTTTTGAGTAGACATGCTACATTGCTAGACATCAATCTTGTCTTGTAGATTTGATTGAATTAAAGAGTTTAATTCAATTGCTAATTAGAAAGGATTCTAATTGTTAAATTCGGATTAGCTCGATTGGACCTAAATCGGTTAGATTGCATTCTAATCAAATCAGATCAATTTGTACCTGGACCTACTACTGGCTAGATGTGGAACACAATGGATCACACACAAAAAAAATTGATCAAAGATCTAATTGAATTAGATCATATTTGTAGATGAACATGCTAGTATGTGTTGCAAATCCTTGCTCCTGTATCCGAATTGGATTCGAAATTGCTTCTTGGTTGGACTAATTTAACCTGATTAGACTAGAGTTTCAATTTGATCTTATTTGGGTTGACCCTTGGTTGGTTAAGCCAAGGGTTGGGTGCTAATTTTCTGGCTCACACGAAAAAGAATTTTTCTCTTAGCGCATGGGGTCTCTGCTTGTGCGCCACTTGAAGAGAGGCATCCTTATCTAAGTTAGTCTACGTATTATTTTGTGCATAGATTTTAGATGACCAAGAGGGTGCAGAAGACTCCTTCTACTTCTTAAACTCCTGGTTGGTCATCGGGATTTAAAATGGATAAGAATGAAATTTGGAGCCACCCCTTATCCTAGTGCCTTAGACCATGGCACCACTTGGACCTAGAGTCCAAGTGGTTATGAACTCTCAATTTCTTCCTATGCCATTCCTTCTCCACACCCCATATGAAATTGGTACCATCATTGTGGACCATTGGATGGCCATCAGGTGGTGGGCGCCCATTAATATTTCTTTGAAGCCTCGCGATGCTACGAAGAAAACATCGAAAATTTATTTTCTGCAAAGAGTCCTTCTGTAACAAGACGTATCTTCAAATTAAATTTCCAATGTTTTGTCCACATGTTATAAGAACTCATGGATGGGTGTGAGAAGGATGGATAGGCATGAGAAATTGATTGGATGGGCGTGAGATGGATTGAAATGCACCCGTACACCATCTATAAATAGGATGGTGCACCGGGTATTTGATTCATTCATTCCAATCCTTTCTTTCTTACATCCTCCCCGCTATTGTCCCAATAATCCTCTTGCTTTCTTTGTCAAAACAAAGTCCTCTTTAAGACAATGGTCTGCTTTAGGACAAGGGTTTAGGAAGAGAATTAGGTAAGATAAGAAGAAAAGAAAGGAAGAGAGAGAGAAGGATAGGAGGAAGGAAGGAGAGGCCCGGGGTTACATTGTTTGAAGAAATTCTTTGAGAAAGAATTCAGTATGAAAAATCAGATTAAGGAGAGAGAGTCTTGATCAAGATCCTATGTGGATCATCATTGGAGGGCGTATACTTAGGCGCCTGATGGAAGTTCTGCCGAAATTTAGATTTAGCGATACAGGTATTTTCTCCAACTATTATGTTATGCAAATATTATATATATGATTGTTAATCATCAAGGAGGTCCTGAATTAAGATTTGATGGTTAGGATTTCATAAGAATATTTTTGAAATCCGTACTATCACTGTACTATCATAACCCTACAGTAATCAGTATTTTTTTCTTCTAATTTGGTTTCTTGGAGGTTCCCTCCTCTTTGAGACATGATAAATTTTGATGGTGCAGTGAGAAACAACTGTGCTGCAACAAGGTTTGTTAATAGGAATCATGATGGATCCATATTGGCTGCTCGAGGTAAATGGTTACTTCAATCCTCAGTCTCATATGCAGATGATTGGAGTGTGGTTAAGCCTCCGACATCTCATTCCCTATATGGAAGCAAGGAATGTGTGGCTTCTAGATGACTCAGCTGTTGTTCTTAATTGGCTTCAATGTTTGTTGGCAAAGCGCCTTTCCTTATCTCCTTGGATGAAAGATAAAGCCTCTGGCTAAATTCCCTCAATTTTTTTGTCTGATATCTATAGAGAGGGAAACCAAACTACTGATTGGGTTCCTAATCAGGCTCTCATGGGTGATCTGTTCATCTCGGCTGATCAGTTACACTTGTACCCTTCATTTGCTCACATTCTGCTTGTTGATGCTTATTCAGTTGGATTTCCTAGGCATGGTGTTTAATGCTCAGACAACAGTTATCAGCTGCCAAATTTTCTTATCTCACTTTTTGTTCGAAGCTTGGTCTTTTGTTGTCGTGTTACTCTATACTGTTGCCACTTCTGATCTTTCTCATCCTACATCAAGGTGTTAAATTTTTCGATGTCAAAGTTTTGCTCACCATGGATTACAATAGTGACAGGCAACAAGACCAAGAGAGATTTAAAAAGGAAAAAAAAAAAAAGAACAAAGGAGTAGTAAATGGGAAAAAAGAAAAAATATTACTATAATGGAAGAGGAGGAGGATCAAAAAGGAAAAAGGAAAAAGCCAAAAATAGGGAGAAAGGAAAAAAAAAAACATAAAAAATGGAGTGTTTTGTCTAACTTGTTTTTAGTGGGGCTTTCATACTACTACTCCATGTCATTGTATTATTATGCTTCGAACATATCTTGTTGCTGTCTCATGTGCCATACTCATGGATCACTCCACTGACCCTTGTCAGTTGCTATTTCTCATCTATTCATGCATATGCTTACATGCCTCTAGGATGAAAATGTTAATATTATTTTCTATGCCATCGCTCTGTTATTCCAATTGGTTTCTACTTATCAACGTATACTACTGTTACATGTTCTTCATTGGCTTGCCTTGCTATCAGTCTTCATATGGTTCTACAAAACTAGAATGATTGCTACTCTGAATTTGGTTCATGCTGGTTCTTTGCACAGCTCATATCTCATGTTGCTGCACTATGTTACCTACAATTACAATATTACATCACCATACAATCTTTCAAGTAGGGCCAATGTCTATCTATTAATTCGGCCACTGGAGCTCTTTTCTTCAAAACTGTGGATCCGTACTTTGCTCATACCTAGGATATTACTGCTACATATTATCTTCATCAGCATATACATCTTAGTTGCAATTCAGGTTATATTCACAATACATAAGACATGAAGCTTCATTTTTGTCAGGAGTTATTTATGTTAATTCTTCTGATATTGGTATCAACTTCAGTATTTTATCTGAATGTCTGTCCCGCACTTCCAATTTATCCACCTTACTCCTACACTATGCTGATACTGGCTGCTCTATCCTCAACTATTACAACAAGGCTACCTTATGTGTCATTATGCTCTATCCTCAACTATTCAGGTTATATTCACAATACTGACCTCCAATCATATGTATATGTTCAAGTACCATTTCTATACTGCAGATGGATTCAATGCGGCTTTTCCAATGTTTTAGCTCGGATTCGAAATGGCTGTCATTTTGGACTTCCGATCAACACTTCAAGATATCTATACTTTCAATCAGTTCTCTTTTTATTACAAAGGATTCAATATAAACCAGTCAAGTTTCTACTTCTTTGTTCACTTCATTTGCTTATGTACACTTCCGGACTATGATATTTTTTTTTTACACATCATGTTGGGGTTGGGAAGACTTTGAACTCGTTTGGTTCACAAGAAGAATTTTTATTCTCAAGAAGTAACTTCCTAGATAGTTACTTCCTGGAAAGTTATTTTTTGATAATAGGATTTTGGCATGTTTGGTTGACCATAGAAAAGTAACTTATTATAGAGTAACTTATATTTGGTTGGCATCCATTTTTGTAAAAAACTGTGTAAAATACTTATTATACATTTAGTAGATATAAGACCATTTGTTTTTGCTTCTAAACTTTATATAAATATAAATATTATATTTATATTAATATAAATATAATATTAACATATTATAACATAATCTTAGACCATAATAATTTATTGTGTTAATATAATACTAATATATATTAATATTTTAATATAATAAATTTATTAATATAGATATAAATATATATAATATTAATATTAATATTAATATATTAATATTAATATTAATATTAATATATTAATATAAATATTATATTAATATTAATAAAAATATCATATCAGTATAAAAATTAAAATATAATAAATAATATTAATTTAATATTATACCCATATAAATATTAGGATAATATTAATATAATATTATATCACTATTTAGATTGATATTTTGTAAAATCTTAACTGTAGATCTTAAAAGGATATTTTAGGAAAGAAAAAAATACCACCACTTTCCGTTCTATAGGAAGTGCCAAAACACATCTCTCTCATGGGTTTTCACTTCTTATGAAATATGAAAAATGACTTTTCATGAAATTTTTTTTTTATTCTCTTTCTTTTTAAAATTTCAATCAAACAAGAAGCCCGTTCTCCACTTTTCAAGGACTATCTCTTCCCCTCTCCACTTCCCGTCAACCAAACGAGTCTTTTGTTTTTCAACATTTGGTTTATACTATTACTGTAAAACAGTTTTAGATTCTCTCATCCTCCACTATTCCTCCTTACTGTTACTTAATATACCTTAGGTTTTATACCAAAAAAAATAAAGTTTTCAGATTTTTAATATTTTTGGATTTTGGAGATAATCTTCTACCAAGTTGGAAAGGAGGAAAGAATTGGAGCGATTGCATCCAAAAGATTGTGCCTCCTTTGAAGCCTATGCTTGGTTTATAAAAAAGATGGAGCATGTCTCATCAAAATCTTATTTTAAGTGTCCTTGATATGATTGGTATTTGGCAACAAATGCTAAGATTGAGTTGCCCTTGATATAATTGATAGTATCTACAATTAGCAAGCTCATGATGTGAAAATTGGTAGGATTTGAGTTGTTCTTTTTTTTTTTTTTTTAGAAAAAAAACAAGACCATTTGAAGATGTAGGGAGATTTGAGTTGTCCATTCATAGTATCTAAATGATGATTAGGATAATTGTAAAGATACTAGCTGGCAGAAACCAGATTGGATAAATGTATATTTATATCCATATTTGTTTCAAATGGATATGGATATGAATTGAGTACTTGAAGTATTGATATAGATACAAATATAAGTTGAATAATTAAATTTTATGATCATAGAATTAAGAATATTACTAAATTGATAGTAAATCAAATTAATAGCATATTAATGTGATTATATATTTTTCTTAAACTTTTATAATGCTATATGAAATTAAATAAGATTACAAATAGAATCAGACATTCGGATACGGATCAAATTGTTGTCCATCTATATCTATTTTTTTTATAGATATGGATATGAATGTAGATGTTATCTAGATGTTCAAAATTTTATCCATATCTAGATAAATTTGAATATGAAAGTGGATCTGAATAGATATTATCCAACCTACTTTTATCCCTAGATGCTAGAGGATTATCTGCAATCATTTACTAATAGAGAAGGTTTAGGCATGATGGCTTTATAGATTATGTCCTCTTCGATGATCTGATATTTCGATTTGATGATCATCTCAAGTTTCACCTGAGGCATGAGAAAGGTCATTTTCTTCCATACAAGCTTGGATAGCAATGGATCTGTCATATAACTTAGGAAAAGCTGTAATGCCAAGTAGATCACACCAAATGGCACAGTAGGAATCATTAATGATCATGAGAACTTGGTCATAAATTTTACTTTGGATCTCGATGTTCGGTCTCACCACCATTTTTAGCAAAAGTGAAAAAATCCTCCTCATCACTGATCTTCTTATTGACCGGATCAGCCATGGATGACTTACGAAAGATCTACAATTATAATACTCTGCTATGGTCGATGATAAAGAGTGGAGCTCATACATATGTAGGCTACAGAACCATGAAAGTGCATCAATTCCTAAGTACTTGTGGATCATATGGATCATGAGGGGCTTATTGTCCATGGACTGGGTATCTATAGAGAAGGTTTTAACATGGCCGACCAAGCTATTTTCCCCTCATAAAGCCTATACTTCTGACATTTGAAATTAGTTTGAAAGTTCACCTGATAAATCCTACACATGTCGGCAATGGATGGCTCAAATGAGATGCGTCACCTAATCATATCTTTAACCAAGACCACTCCTCCCATTGAAAGGTGAAATAGCAGAAGGAGACATAGTGGGTTGGATGAAAGGAGTTGTTTAAGGTGGAGATGGAGGAGGGGGGTTGGCTGAGGTTGAGATTTATTTATGCTTACAGCTCCCATTCTTAGGTTTTGTTTGAGGGCACCTACATAAAGCTTTCTTAGAGCAATGCCATTCATGTGAGCAACAACAAATCCAGCATTCTCATCCATGTTGTCAAGCACTGCTGACTTTTGGATTTATTTCTTTTGATTTATTAATATTTTGCAAATATGGGTGTTTGCTCATATGAGAACTTCCAAGCTCCTAAGAAGAGACAAAAGGCCTTTAAAATCCTAAGAACACCACATCCAAGAAAAGAATAAAAAAATAAGCAACTTAGTTCCTTGCATCATGATTCAAATATAATTGGAAAAATATTAATGTGTACAAGGGACTAGAGTACAAGAAAAAGGGTCTACTCATTCGCATATAAATACTCATAAGGATAAGAAAGACACACAAGCAGAAAAAAATACAGTTTTAAGGAAAAGATCTCCATGAAACCAGCCTTCTTTGGAGATGATTTACAGGCCCAGACCTTCATAGACTTGATAGTAGCTCTGTTCTCACTTTCCTAACCAGCTCATGCATGAACATTTCTGTAAACAAAAAGAAGAAAAAGGAGGAAAAAACAACATGAAAAACATGGAAGCACAATTTAACAAATGATAAGATATACATATGATTTTCTGAGAAAAATTGTTCAAGGTTGGCTTTTCAATAAGAAGGTTGGTTATATTCTTTAGGCAAAAAGTGAAGGCTTGAATACAACTGAGAAGAGAACAACCAAGACATGGTAATGCCAAACCACATATGAAATCTCCATTAAAACATCTATGAAGGATGGCCCACTAGATTTTTGAGCGGTTCTATGAGTGTGAGCATAGGACTAAATTTTCAGATGAAAGTGAAAACAAGCGCCTCATTCATTCTTTCTTTCTTTTTCCCCCCACTTGTAATTAGAAGCTTTGAGTGTGGCCTAGACATGCAAATGAGTTCAACAGTAGTTGAAAACTTTCAGTGTCCAATAGTTACTCAAAGCTAGTCTACTAGTTGATTTGTTGGTAAAAAGACTACCATGTACACAAAGAAGAGGGGCCCGATCACTTACCTTGTTTTCAGGACTTCTGTCTCTCTGGCGACCCATGGAATGTGATGGCACATCAGCAGCATTTGGACCTGGAGATGCTCGATTCTCCCTTAGTCTGTTAAAGATGCCAGTATAATTATCTCCTGATGAAGGATTGCTTTCATCCCATCCACCAAACCTTGGAACAGTCAAATCTTTCTCCGGCTGTCGGCAAAATTATCTTAATGCTCAGAAGCTAATTCCAAATAAATTTCCAAAAAATGTCTACGTGCATCTGGTTGTGCATGCATGCATGCATGCAAAATTGATTCAGAAGTTTCAAGCTTACTGTTTCATAGCCTTGCCCACCCGGCTTCTTTCTGGATCTTCCTGGAGTGGCGGGAGCAGGTCCATGCCCTTCTGATGAAACCTTTCTTTCCAATGAAGAAGCATGTGCTCCACCTCTGCTTCCAGATATTGGCTGATGGTGGGGGTGAAGGGAAGATGGATCTCCAGAATTTAGTCTGCCTGGCCTCCTATGTGAATGAACATTGCTTCCTCGGTCTCCATACCGCTGATGAGGTGGATCTGCTGGAGGCTTTCTTCCCATGGCTTCATTACGGAGAGGAGGTTCAGTAGTTTGTCGAAAATCACCACCTTCCCTCCTTGTGGGTCGTCCATCCTTTGATTTTGGGGCCCCAGGATTAGTCCCAGCTCTAGGTGCTTGCACTGGTGATACATCATCAGCATAAGCTTCTGGGTTTTGCTCAGGATCATTTGGATTGATCATCTTGCCTCCACCTCTATTCTTTCTGGCGTTTTCAAAATATTGTGTATAAGGGACGGTGCGAGCAGTTTCCCAGTTGCCAAATTCAGGAACACGAGCTCGCTGCTGCACCCAAAGCGAAAAAACAGCTATTCTTTGCTACTGAACAATAAAAATATAATGGAGTATCAATATACCAGACAATATGTTCATGCACCAGACACTAAAATTGAATTCTATAAATCAGAGTTAAATGATGCCTGCTCTGATAATCTGCTTGTCTGCTTGATGCATAACACTCAGCAATGCCTTTCACTTCCATATTAAGTGTCCTTTTTTAGGTGAAGAACAACCCAGCAATTCTTCCTAGAAACATCCCAAGTTTTTGTAAGTAGACTTTTTGTAAAAGAGCACACCAATTAATTGTGATCTATTTTACATTTCTATTCCCATTAATCTCTTGGGTAAATGGATCCTATATTTGTTCTTTTTGTGTTTGAATGTAAATCATATCTTGCTACTTCCATCCAGGTCATTTTGGTCTCTTCCTTACCTCTTTCAACTCTTCTACTTCAACATGATAGCCCTCCTTTGCAAGGAAATCTAACATATGCTGCACATTCCCTAAACATGCCAGAGAATCATTCCTCCTGGTATTTGATAGGCCTCTTACTATGAACCTTCTCATGTATTCATCCACAACTCTGTCCTTCGTAGCTTCAACCCACAACACCTAAAGATATTGTGAAGAATTCAACTGCATTTTATTTTGCTTAAACCTTTTTATTATCATTACTTTTTTCCCATAACCCAAACACCTGATTTTCCACTACAGAATATTTGATAAGTATTCCCCCTCATGACCAATTTCTGCTATATCCTATGTTGTCTTGTAAGGTCTGTTTTTCAAGTTCGCTGCATTTTCTACTTGGTGACATGATGGGAACAAGGAAGCAAGTCTATCTATCCATTTTCCTGTTTTCATGTATGCTCAAATTACTGACACTCTACAATTGTTTCTCCACCATTCTCTTTGAAATCAGAGAACTGAAATCTCTTCTATTGGATCCTTAAAATACTCATATTGAATAGGTCTTTGTGCTTCAGCCTCTATCATGTACAAAAAGGAAAAAAAAGATCTTGCTACCACACAGTCTTCTCTAGAAACTTCAACAAAAGTGATACGAATTCTTTTTGGGGAATTGCATAGGGGAATACCTGACAAATTGAACAAAAATAAGCAATGTGATTAAGCATAATTGGACTAAACAAGGCCTGAGAAGTTGAGGCCATTTACTAGGTTGGAGGATGAACATAAGGCAGGCCTAACAAAGACAACTGTGCTCATATCCAAATGTATCAATGATGGATTCTGAAAATAAAATTGAAAGTGAGAGCAAATTATACAGAGACAAAGTGACAAGGAAAAACAAGGTGCAAGAGGTTTATATGAGCAAGCATGCAGTCTAACAATTAGATGGCTGCTGGTAAGTAAAAGCTTAAAAGTGGACTAGGAATAATTTTCTGAGAACTGGATGCCCAACAGAAGTGCATCCAAAGAGTAAGTTCAATTCATGGTGAACACCAAAATTAGTAGGAAAAGTGATTTCCAAATAATATTAACTAAGCTGCTTGGGCAGGTAAGCTCATTGATCAAAAAATGTGCTACAATGAAATCAACGTACATCAATGTGGTAACTGAGACAGACCATAGGTAGGTGTGATCTATGAGTTAACACATTGGAAATTGACATGATCCCATCTAAATAAGGCTCCTTCCCTTCAAATTCAGTGTATGCAAGGTGAAAGAGAAGCAGAAATGCTTGGTTAACAACAAATAATTGGGGATTAGAGGTAGGTGATTCATCAACAGAATCACTAGTTTGGTTATCCTCTCATATTGAAATATGACTGTAGGTGGTGGAACACACTGACCCAAGAAGCCAACCATTGCAAGGCCTAGTGATAGCAACAGGGGCCAAAGAAACTACATCAAGTGCAAGTTCGGAGGGCATCAAGATTTTCGGAGCTAGCAGAAAGGCCTAGCAACTAAGGCATGCAGCATGTCTCTTGAAATATGGTAATAAAGTAATCAGGAGACTGATCTACCTCAAGTAGTCGAAATGACAAGGATAAACATGAACTACTCATCAGTAACCCACAAATCATGCCCATGTTGATCCTCCAAGCACATGAAAGTAAAACAAGCATCACCCTGATAATAATCATTCAGTTGCTTGTGATTAGCATGACTGATTGGTTTTGGATTCTGTTTTGCCATGAAAAACAGTACAACAGAGAAACATAAGAATCTCTGAATTAGAGCTGGGCTTGGAACTTTAAACAATGCCTAAACTCACAGAATATCAGCAATATGACCATTAAAACAAAGTAGCGTGAACAATAAAAAAAGAAAAAATCAAACCAATGTCTTGGCAGCCTGGGTGCTTGATCCTTAGGCACATGGGCAGGGTGCTGCCTAGGCAGGTTTTCTCTCGGTAGGGATCTTGATTTCTAGTCGAAGCATACAAGCCTAGCACTTCATGTCCAAAACCTTAGAAGGCAAACACACTAAAAATGTCTAGCAAATGTCAAGATTGGCAACATTGGTGCTTGCACAGTCCTTAAGCATACATGCAGGTTTCCTTCGCTGGGCAGATTTCTGCCTAGGTAGGCATCTCTATTTCTACTCAGAAGCAAGCCTAGCGCTTAATATCCAACTTATAATCAAACATTATTATTAAGTTTATATAATTATTTTTGCAATTTATTATTATGTATTTTATAATGCAAACAAAAATCTATCTACATATAAGTTGAATTCTTTCAAATTTAATGTACTTATCATCACCAAAAGTTTAAACAGCAGCTCATCCTAATTGAAATTTAAACATAATGGGGATATCATGCATAAACAACAAGCTTGTTTCATATAGCTGGATTTGCATAAAGATCCTACTCTGTCATTGTTTCCTATCAAATTGACAAGTCATGTGATATGAGATGTCTTCAGATCTCTATGGCTAGCTCCATCCATTTTTTTTCCCTCTTCCTTTGCATTTACAGTTAAAGAGAATCTACAACTCCCTCATCAAGGTACCATCTGGACTAAACTGTAGATGGACATACCCCTCGTCAAGGTATCATCTTGGAACTAAACTGTAGATGGACATACCATTTCAAGTGCTTTTCCTCAGCATATACTAACAGTGTCATTTGTAGGCTTTTGTTTATATATCAATTCCTATCTCCAAACTTCTAAACTTTCTCTGGGGAATTGCCTCAGTATCCTCATTCCTATTAAACAGGATTTTCTATTCATGCTTCTTGCTACAGATATCCTCATGCAGACAACAAAAGCTAGTCTTGAAACTGTCATAAAATGTTTCTCTACATCATCATGTTTAAACAGCATAGAACTCAGGATATCATACATTGACATGACACACACTACCACTTAAAATCATGAAGTGATAAGAAAATGACAAGCATGCCTCAATTGACGACTTTTGCAGATGTTTTATGGTAGCAGTGTCCCAAGCATTATAAGAGGAAAATGACATAGAAAAAGAACATAAAAATAATTGCATTAAGAAGGACATGTTGCAAGTTTTTATATAAATGGTGAACCTATGAGAATTTTAAGCACCAGTATCACATACTTGGAAGCCAGAGATACAATAAAATTATTCCTAATTTTTTAAGGAAATAGAACCATTGATCTTGCTACTCAAATGGAACTCACCATATTCTCATTCCAACCAAAAAAATACTGGAACAAATAGAAACTCATAGGGAGTGATTATGAGAAACAACAATGAAAAACTATACCATTTGGTGCATGAAAACAAAGATTTGACATTGAAACCAAATCAAAGTCACTAGATTTCCAGATCTTCTCATACATTTTTCCTGTTCATGATATTGATGACTAAAATGATCCCTTTGTGCAGTAGCATGGACAAGACCATCAATCCAAGGTCAAGTTCCCTAATTTTTTTCTTCCTTGTCAAACCAACGATCAAAAAGTCCATGCATAACATCACTCTCTAATCCAAAAGAAAGACTAGAATAATAGTTGCCAAAACATCTTAAAAATCTAATGCACCATTTTCCTATGTTCTGAAAGCCTGATTCCACCATGATCATTTCAAGTTCAAACAAATAGCTTAGTAACATCTCTATCTACTCCAAACCCATGTTTCTCTCCTTCAAAATTGATGGTAGAAATCCAACAATCTCTTCCAAAAATCATGATATTAAATAAGGTTCACCATCTCGATATTGGACCCCATACAAATATCATCCTATTCTGATGTTGGTATGCAGTTTTATTTCAGTATGGGATAATGTACTGGGTGTCGGTATGGTACGAGATTGGTACGCTATGGTACATCCCGTGCCGGACGGTATGAGGTGGTATGGCATACCATAACTATTAATAACAGTAACCCAATTCCTATATCAAATTCCTCTTAACTTTTAGCAATCCCAATAAAAAATAGTCCAAAAAGTATGCTTCCAAAGTACCTCCCTTGACAAAAGCAAAATGAGAATAAATCTAGGCAAAATTTATCCACAACAAATCATCAAAGATAAAAAAAAAATCTATCCACTAAAATTCTGAAATCCACATTCTCAAATTAAATTTTCCAAAATATAACCTATTGAACCTTGAGATCATTCAAAATATGCAAAAGCTTGCATTTTTTGTTCATCTATCGCATATCAACCAGACTAAACATAAATTCAAGCGACAATAGAACTTCCATGTTCATACAGAGGGAAGAAGGCGAAGAGAAGTCGATAATTAGCAGATGAAAGTCAGATGCCCCGAAATCCATTTGTCCCCCTATGATGTCTGTCATCCTTGGAAATCCATCCAAGTTACCAACTTAAGAGCCAGACTACTCACTCTAAACAAAATATCCTTAATTCTGTTAGATTTTTCTCATTAAAATCATTAAAATGATCAAGCAGTACCATCTAAAAGATAACCATCTTGAGATCATTCCAAATATGCACAAGCTTGCAATTTTTTTCTCATGAATCTCATTTCAACCAAATTTAAACTAAAATAAAAGCAACAAGAGAACTTCAGAGTCTGCACACAGGGAGAAAAGAGGAAGAAAGTTGACAATAAGCACATCCCAGTTCCATGTCCCTCATCCTTGGAAAACGCACTTCAAAGTTCAAACACAATATCCTAAATCCTAGTATCTTTTCCTAATGAAACATTAAAAGACTAGCTTGAAGGTATTATTTGAGTACCTTGGCCCTGTATTAGTACCCAGGATTTACAATTACACAGCTGACGTCGGACTAAACGCATGAACCTTGGTCCTCAAAAATGATATCAAGAAGTACAATTTAATTGCTACTAAAGCATCATTTTAAACCAAAAGTCTCCTCTATAATAAACATTAAAAGAAACAGAAACAGAAAGATTAACAGAAAACCTCATTTACAAACCCATCAACCTCTCCTACAACCAACTCTAAACATCAAATCACTAAAACGACCAAATAAATCACATATTTAACCAAAAAAAGCAATACAATTACGCTAATTCTTGAACTAAAAGGCTAAGAAAACAGAAAATGAACACGACTCACATGCCAAGATTCCACCTTTTCCCAAGAAAACTAACAACCCACACCCAAAACGTAAAAGAACTCACCGCCATTCGATGCTTTCGAGCCCAGACAAAAGAAAAAGTTCCCGAAAGGGTCAAAGGTGCCTGCTTTCCTCCTTGGATGCCCTTTCTTCTGTCTCTCCTTTCCAAGATATAAAGAAAAGAGAAGAGATTCAAAGTCTCCTCCTTGGACGCGGGATTGGAGACCCCTTCGCAGAGCCAAACGAAGAGAGAGAGAGAGAGAGACCAGAATGGTGAGCAGAGCTAAGTCGAGAGAGGGGAGAAGAAAAAAATAACGTTGACGAGCACCACAGAGTCGCGCGTTTTGAAGTCTTCCCTCCCGACCAACGCACTCCAAATCCACGAGGGGAAACGCTATGAGAAACGAATGAAGAACCCGAGAGATGATACATCCAAAGCGAAAAGAGGTATGCTAATAAGTATATATTTCCACCAGCAACAAGGTGGAAAAAAAAAAAAAAAAGGTTCAGAGAAGGGGCAGTTATAATATTTGGGTAGGTAATAAGATATATTATATAATGGGTAGTAATAAATAAAAAATGTTTTAAATATGTCATGCTTTGGAATTTTATCTAACTAATATATATTTTAAACTTTATTATTCATATTGATTTTCAATGTTTTGATTCATGAAGAACTGTTCATTCAGATCATCCAATTATTTTATCATTTATTGTTTCCTACTTTATGGCAGACAATTTACATTTTATTTCAACACTAGATGGGACAAATTATTTATTTATTATTGAAAACTTTAGCAATGGTATGGTTTTTTTCATAAAAAGCAGCAGTATGGTTGGTGGATGGGATGCGGTAGAAGAACGCGTAGGATGGTACATTTGGTGATGGTGATGGCTCCTAATTGTTTATGATTTTTAATTTTTTTTTTACAATGTCGCCTGGATTTTAAATTTTATTTAATAGAAAGAGGGAACATATTCTATTGTATCAGCTTTTTTTTGGAGTGACAAAAGAAAAGCTTAGGTAAAAAGTACAAGAAAAATCAGAGATAACACGTCTAACAAGGAAGAGAAATGCTGAAGTAGCACTAATTCTCCCATAAAAAATAAGATAATGATAATCTTCATGCGGTTGTAAATAAGCTGAGTTCATTTGTCAAATGAATTGAGATTGTTATTGAGCCTAGCCAAGTTTCTATTTATTTACATGATTAAAATTTCAATAACTTACTTATTTATGATTTGAGGTTTAATTTTTTTGACTAAACTTGATTAGTTTACTAATCTGGTATGTAATCTGAGGGGCATCGATTAATATGCACAGAAAGAAGAAGACAAAAGGTCGCTAGAGTTGATGCAGTTGTGACTTTTTGATGCTTAAGTCAGTGAAAGAGCTTTGAAATAGCCAAGGAGAAATAAAATAAAATTTTAAAGAATAGATATAAGAGTATTGCATGATCTTGTATTGTATGCGTATTTAATATATGAAGCTCATTTTTATAAATGAGCAGTCCCGATCCCATTAATGTTGGACTTTAAATTCCAGAGTCAAGTGGAGAGTTAACTCTTCGCTTTCGTTATTCGAATTATCCTAAGAATACAATTTCAACTGAAACATCTTTTTCTCAGTACCACATATTAGCCGATGATTGGTAGGTCGAATTTGAGCTGATGGAGCTAATTAACGAAGCAATTCAAAGCTATCCACGAATAGCTATGTTCTTTTGCAGCACTAGTTGGATCAAGGTGATCATTTCTCTTGCAACTTTGGTAATCCTTCCCTTCGGAATCAACAGGAGATTGTGAGACAGGCTCAAGTATGCCTACCAACCCACAAGGATCACCTAGGTGATGTCAGGCCAAGTGGGAGTTGAAATGGTCTAGCTGTTATTAGCTAAAGACATACGTTTGCATAACATTTTTTTTGTGGTTGGTGTCCAAGGGAAGGAAAGGCCACCTAGTGGCTGTTGGAATTATCCAACATCAAATAGATTGTGTGTGTGTGTGTGTGTGTTTTTTTTTTTTTTTGGGTTATCGCTTATTCAAAGCTCCAGCAGATCGATTGAACTCAGTGAGTCAAATGAGATCCAGCTTTCATCTAAAAGCATATAAAAAAGAGTAGCGACTCAGATGCTTTGCTATGAGTCTATGCATGAACTGGCATGTGAAGTCTTTGTCAAAAAACAAAAAAATAATGAAAAAAATTATTAGAAAATAGATGCAGCTAATGTGTGGCAACAGGTTATCACGTTAATACTCCATCAGGTTTCATGTAAATAGAAATAGAAAAAAAAAAAAAAGAAAGAAAGAAAAATCCAAGTTATCAGATTGCTTTCTTAGCTTCACCAAAATAGAATTTTAAAATGATAACTTAGTCATTTAGGGAGTATGCAGGTATGGCAAAAAAAAAAAAAAAAAGGATATATTCCCAATTATTGCATGTCCACACCTTAGAAACTGCTAGCATCTTTAGCTACAATGTGTTAAAGTCTCACACTGCAAACCTCTCAAGGTCTCCATGTTTCCCAAGACAGAAGACAAATACATATCAAAAAGAGATAGACAATCTCACTCAATTAGTTAAACAAAACTTTTTATCATCATCAAACAACAATAAATCCAAGTACGTACTTTGTTTTCTCAATGAAATGATTGGAGCTTAGTCCACTAGACTCCCTTTAATGTTATTGTATAGATTTCCTGACCTTGCCTTTTTGGCCCTTCTTTGTTTATCCATACTCTACACTAATGTAATACTTTTTCTTCCTCTTGACATCCATTTATTGACCATGTCCATGATCAAGAAGATTATGGACAAACTACATTATTTACCTAACATCTATGTCTCATACCTCTTCATATGTGTAAAGTTTTGAAAGTTTCTTTCACTGACAAGGCCAAAGACCAACTCTGCCTAGAGAATATTCAATAATTGGGGCCCCTACCTGGCATCTGATATGAAACTTAGTTTATTTGAAACATATTTAGGAAGAAACCTTGGAACAAAATGTAAATCTGGCCTAGTATAGAATATTAAATCAGAAGGTATCCACCATGTTTGGCATCTACCTTTTATGATTAGACAGCTAAATGATCTGAGTAGGTTGGAATTCAATTGGTGATTTCTGAAAATAGTTGTTGAAGACGTTCGGAGGGAGATTAACCAAATTGTAATCCCAACGCTGTATGATAGAAAACTCCCTCAGTTATCAGCTGGCTAGGGTGTTCCTTTTTTTTTGTTTTGAAATGTAAAAGGGGGAAGAATAATCTTCTCCAAGTTTATTAAAAGAATAGAGAATAGAGAGTGGACTAGGTACCTCACCTATTTTAGTTTGATTTTTTATTGTTTCAAATCAGGTCAGTTAATCTGAAGAGCTTAAAAACGCTTGACTTAAAAACTTACTTGTTTATCTAATGAAAAAGAAAAATTTCTTTTACTAAAAAAAAAAAAGAAAAATTTCTTGAGCATGTGAGAGGCAATATACAAAAGATATTCCATGTATTGTAAGAACATGTAATATGACCCTACAATATCGTGTTAAATGATGATATTACACAATGAAATTTTTTATAAAAAAAATCTTAAAATAAATTACAAAAGTATTTAAAAGGTTTATATGTATTATATTTACACCAATAGTTCGTAAAATCTACATTTTTACCTATTCAAATTAATAACATTAGTAAAACTATTTATCTCATATGAAAATTCAAAATTACCCTTGACTAGAGAGATGGATGCACATATTTTCTGATGTCATTTAAGATTTTTTTGATTTTTTTTTGAAATTTTTTGTAATGTAGTAGAGTCCCATTTAAGATTAATAATTTGACTAACATTCTGTTAAGTTGGATTAAAATATTGAATAAAAATAAACTCTAAGATTGTAAGAAGTTTTTCAAATTATCGGCCGTCAGTGTAATTTAACCCCCATCTCAGAGAGTTTTTTGAAAGTTACTCAAAATCCTTGAGTAATGCATAGGTGCAACACCATCGCATAAAGTATAATTATGTCATAAACCATGGATCACCTAGCACTCAAAAAATCTCGATTCTTAAGCACCATAGGTTAAAAAAAAGAAACAAAAGAAAAAAAAAAAAAGAAGGAGAGTTTAAGGTGACAAGTTGTTAAGCAAAATGAAGCATGCTTCCCACAAACATGTTTGCTATCTATCATCACAATAAAATTCCAGTTCCCATGGGGCATTTTCCTGCATATCAGTCATCTTATATTTTACTAAGTCAAGGGAACAACGTGAGCAATCCAAGGGAGTTGTTGAATCTATGTGTCCGCATGCTCTTCCTGAGATGGTGGGCACGTACATTAGACGCAGTCCAAGTCAATGCTAAAGCTCGTGGGGGGAACAGCCATCTACCCATGCATTTGTCTTTTAGCTGCTCAGATAATTGGCTTTTAAGGGTTCCGAGTGAAGGCATTTGCAAGAACTTGGGAGCGTTGATGCTTAATACTGTTGCTAATGCCGCAAATTTTAAGGGGAATGAGCTGGCCTATCGCATATATGAAGTCTAAATGGGATTATTATTATTATTATTTTGTGAGGAGACTGACCTGGACATTAATGAGCTGGCATTTTAGGTATAGTTTGCCTAGAGTCAAAGCCTATCAAAAATGTCAAATGTGGTTAGCCCACATCTAGCTCTTATGGAAATCATAGTCTTTGACGAAACAAGGTAGTCGTTCTGGCTAGATTGCTGTGTTGGGTTGTTGTTATAGTGTTGGGGGTGTGGTGCAACTTGGATTGAAGTTAGATAGCCAGGTTGACTTGTATAACTTCGAACCTAGTTTCGAATTGGATTGAAGTTGGATAGCCAGGTTGAGTTGTATAACTTCAAGCCTAGTTTCGATCGAAAACTTCTCTTTAAGGCTGAAATCGGATAAGATACGAATCGGATACCAATATATTCATATCTATATTTGTTTTGTATGAATACTGATATTATTTGAATATAAAAATTCATATTTATATTTGTTTTAAATAGATACGGATACCATTCAGACACTGAAAATATAGATATAATTACGAATATAACTTAGATAATTAAACTTTATGACTAAAGAATCAAAAATATTACTAAATAACTGATAAATCAATAACAAATTTATATGATTATATATATTTTTTTAAAAATTCATAAGTACTATATAAAATTTATAGGTTACATGTAAATTCGAATATTCGGATATAAATTGGATAGTTGTCTATCTATATCTATATCTCTGCTTCTTTCACGGATATGAATGCGGATATGGATATTAGTCGGATCCTTAAATTTCTGTCCACGTTCGAATTGATTCCAATACGAAAATAGATTCGAATGGATAATATCTATACTACTTTCACCCCTACTCTCTCCCTCCCTCTCTCTCACGCACGCACCCACACCCCAACATACATAGACACATACATACACATATATGAATACAAATTCACACATACATATGCACATAAACACAGACACATAGACATACATATAACCACATGCATACCTACAGAAGCACATACTAAAAGTGTAATCCTAATCCAGTCTGCATATTAGCAGTTTATACACCTGCACCTGTACGCTTCTCATATAAAGAAATTTCAATCTCCATGATAACTCCAGAACATTTGCATATATGTGCACATGGTGTGGATTCCCTGCTACCTAAATTGTATTTCTACTTCATGCAGCACCATTTATTTAAGCATCTACAGACTACAAATACTAGAAACAAAAGCTGGAACAGTTGTCTCATATGCCGGTTGGTCATAACTCATTCTAGCAGCCAGATAAGCAGTGGATGGATGAAGGTCAAATGACTATCACACAACCAGACATATCATTTGTTTAAGCATCTACAACTGCTAGAAATAAAAGCAGGAATTAGTTGTCTCGTACGCTGGTTGGTCATAAGTCATGGTAGTAGCCAGATAAGTTGTGGATGAATGAAGGTCAAATGACAATCCTAACCAGACACATCATGGCTTGTAACCATGGCCCATGTCTTAGTTCTACTACTTCCTACCACCACTCAATTTTGAGAATGACTCGAGATCTCATCCAAAAAAATTAGTCAAAAAATTATTAATTAGCTGCCTTGGCCTTATTTAAGTACCTAACATCTTCCCAATGCACAGCTGACTGACGTCGAACTAAACATATGTCCATGCAAGTTTTTGCATACTTCACCTATTTAGGCCTTGGGCTCCTGAGAAGGATCCAATCGGCAATAAAAACACCATGACCGACCACAAAATCCATTTAATCTCAATTTCGGGACAATAAAAAAACTGAAGAAGTGATGAATTAGTATTGTTGCGGAAGAAATGTCTCCAAAACAAAACAAAACAAAACTATTGGAGAATGATTGCTCATTTTTATACTGTAAGATAGAACTTTCAACTTAGATATTGACTCATCTACATATGATCTATTAAAATTCTCCAAGATCTAAAAATCAACCATCTAATCATGTATAAAAACACTATCATAAGCAACGGTTTAGCGATAACTACATGTCAATATTTATGATCATACAGATAGAATAACTTTCATCTCATAACTTAATGCACGAGAAAAGCAAAGTTTGGATTCCTAATTTAAAAAATATGACATAAATATTGGAAAATTGTGAAATTAAGCTTCCAACTTAGATATTGACTCTTTATATGATCTTTTAGGACTCCTCAAGATCTGAAAATGAAGCTTCTCAGCATGTATAAGAGAACACTATTGTTGGGTATAAAATAACCCCAGTCGAAGTTCGTAAAAAGCCAATCCTTCCAGGGCTCTTCCGATTTCCGACCTTGTGTGGCGTCTTTCCGAACTCCTCCGACCGTCCGAGCTTCCATAATACCATCCGGACTTCTCCAATAATGGGCTCCTCCATTCATCTACCCGATTGCTCCAAACGCTCTCTGAGCTTTACTATCAGCCGATTTTCTACAGTGATCGACTTTCTCCAAATCTCAGCCTAGACTTCTTCCGACCACGAACGACTTTACTCCGAACTTCTTTTGGACTTCGTCGACATCCGAGCTTCTCCAACAACATGACTTCTGCAGTAACCAGACTCCATCCAAGTTTCTACGACGGTCGACCGCCTTTCGGATTTCATCTGAGCTAATTTCACCCGAACTCCTACAAGAGCCGGATCCCAGACGAACTTCTACGACGGATAGGCTCCACCGGATCTCTACTCCGAACTTCTTTCGGACCTCGTCAATGACCGAGCTTCTCCAGTAGCAGGACTTCTATAATAAGAAGTCTCCATCCGAGCTTCCACGACAACTAATCTTCGACCGAGCTTCTACAATAAGCGACCTCCTTTCGGACTCCTACGAGAGCTGGACTCCGTCCGAACTTCTACAGCAGAACCGTATCTCGGACTCCTCCAACGTTCGACCTTCCACAGTGTCCTCAAGACTCCTCTAGCGGACGAACCTCCACAACGCCATCCGAACTCCACTGTCGGTCGACTCTCTACCGGATTCTTCATGAAATCAGACTTCTCCAACAGAAAGTCTCCGTTCGAGCTTCTACAGCAGATGACTTTCGCCTGCAGCATCAGTGCTCTAGGCATCCGACAACAGTGGACTCGTCAGCAACCTCGAAAACATCCGAGCCTCTCTTAGATTACAGAGACAGAGAGCCATTCCACTCCATCAAACGTCCCAGTCAAGCTTTAACCGTCAGGCCCGAACTTTCTGGCAAGTCACGACAATGGCCACTACCCCACTCTACTCTCTGTAACAGATTTCACGTGGCCCCACCACTCTCTGGCAAGTCGCGACAACGGACACCACTCCACTCTCCATAACAAACTCCATGTGGCTTTGAACGGCCCACTGACGCCACTACTCTCCGCAATAAACTCCACGTGGCCACGAACGGCCCACTATCAGGCGGTTACAGACGTCGCTGTCGATCAGCTATGCTCTCCATCTATAAAAAGGGACCCCAGATACGTTCTTCTCTAAGCTCTAAATTTTATCTCGAAACTCTGCTAAAATCTCATTCGAGTGCTCCATTTCTGTTGAGGCAGAGTACTGACTTGAGCGTCGGAGGATCTTGCCGGAGCACCTCCAACTCCGATTTATACTTTTCTTGCAGATTTCGATGACGGACACGATCCCCTCGACTCCAGCTTCTCCGACATCGACGAAATTCTGCACCAACAGAATTGGCGCTAGAGGAAGGGCTGTGTCTTTACAGTATCCTTATTCTTAAAGGAGTACTCAGCGGGATTGTCTTCGATCATCTTCTTTGACATTTTCTCCTTCTTCTCCCGTCAGATCTCCATCTGATGCCTCCCCGAAAGGCATCCACCAGGCGATCCACGACCTCCACGGCTAGATCTCAGCGAGACCCGCAAGCTCCGGCCTCGTCTCCATTTTTCTAGGCTCCTCCTCCAGCAACGGCAGTCGGCATGGAGCAGTTCGACTTGCTGGTTCAGCAGGTCAGGGGCCTCACTGAAGCAGTGCAGGCCATGCAGCAGCAGCAGCCGCAACAGCTGCGGACATCAGTGCGGCTGGAAAGAGCATCACCGGAGTTTCAGAATCCGACGACCGGGTGGGCTACTTGGGCCAGTCGCCCTGTCTTCCCCAGAAAGGGGAAGCAGAAGGCGGAGAGCCCTCCGTCCGATCACGATTCCATCCCTGAAAGGTCCCTACCTCCGTTCCATCAGAAGACCCTCGAGATTCGCAGTCGAGAGGACCTCCTGGATCAAAGATTTCAAGAGATGAACCGACGAATCGAAGAGCTCCGTCATGCTCCCACTGCTTACGGTGAGGACATCTGTACTGACCCTCCTTTCTCTCAAATGATCATGCAGGAACCAATCCCGCCAAACTTCAAGCTCTCCCAATTCGAAAGCTACGACGGGATCTCAGATCCGGTTGACCACCTGGAGGCCTTCCGGATAATGATGCTGCTCCATGGCACGTCAGACGCCATCCTATGCCGAGCTTTTCCATCCACCTTGAAGGAGTAGCAAAAAATTGGTACTCGACACTGAAACCGGATACCATCTTCTCCTTTGATCAGATGAGCCACCAGTTTGTGGCTCATTTTGTTAGCAGTCGGCATCTCCAAAGAGGTTTGGAGTTCCTCATCAACATCAAGCAAAAGAAGGGAGAATCCATCCAAACTTACGTCAACCGTTTTAACGCCGCCGCATTGGAGGTCCGGAATCTGGACCAATCAGTTGCAATGGCCGCCTTGAAGAGCGATCTTCAAAAGAACGATCTTCTGTTCTCCCTGGAAAAGAAGTATCCCAGGACTTCGCTGATTTGCTGGCTCGGGCCGAAGGATATGCCCGAGCAGAGAAAGCCTTCAAGATGAAAGACGAGGAGGCCGTGAAAGAGCGGCAGTCGGGTGATTCCAGCAAGCTCGCAGTTGAAAAAGGATCGAGTGAAGCTCGATCACGTTTCTGAACTCTCCTCGGACACAAGCGTGTTCGAACTCCCCCCCGAGCTCGTAGGCAGAGGAGCCCGGACCGTAGGGTTCGACGGAGCCTCCCCCAGGAAGATTCCACAGCTACGCCTCCGTCAATGCTCCAAAAGCTCAAGTGCTGATGGAGGTCAGGGAGCAGCTACCAAGGCCGAAAAGGATGTGCACACACCTCGAGAAATGCAACCCTAACAAGTTCTGCCTCTATCATCGTGACCATGGCCACGACATGGAAGAGTGTATTCAGCTTCGAGACGAGATCGAGGAGCTCATCAGACGAGGTTGGCTCGACAGATTCATTTGACGTCGGTCTGAAGGTAAGGAAGATCGATCGAGGGCCCTGCCACAATCGGAGCCGCCAAGGAGGAAGGAACAGTCTGAAGATCGACCTCCAATCAGGATCATCAATATCATCTCTGGAGGACCCCGACGGGGAGCAGACCTTCCTCGACTATGAGATTCGAAAAATCTACGAATGTATTACCAATAACTTTGCCTTAAATAAAAGTTTCTTTCATATTCGCATATCTTTTCTTTTGGCATGAGCTTGTAACGACAGGAAGTAGCTCCTTCAGACAATCGAAATTAAGCATGTCAGGAATAGGAGGAAAATCTCATCCTGACATGAACGAAGGTCCGATTATTTAGAGACCGAATGGGGGGAGAGGCCCTTGCAACGGTCCTTATGTGCCTCCACAGTCATATTAGGAACAGGAGGAGAACCTCGTCCTAACATGAGCAAGATCGAAGGTCCGATTATTTAGAGACCGGATGGGGGGAGAGGCCCTTGCAATGATCCTTATGTGCCCTCACAGCCATGTTAGGAATAGGAGGAGAACCTCGTCCTAACATGAGCAAAGTCGAAGGCCCGATTATTAGAGACCGGATGAGGGAAGAGGCCTTGCAACGGCCCTTATGTGCCCCTACAACCATGTTAGGAACAGGAGGAGAATCTCGTCTAACATGAGCAAAGTCGAAGGCCCTGTTATTTAGAGATCGGATGGAGGGAGAGGCCCTTGCACCGGCCCTTATGCGTCCCCACAGTCCTATTAGGAACAAGAGGAGAACCTCATCCTAACATGAGAAAAATCGAAGGCCCGATTATTTAGAGATCGGATGGGGGGAGAGACCCTTGCAACGGCCCTTATGTGCCCCCGCAGCCCAAACATGAGCTGAAATTGACTGTGTCAGGAATAGGAGGAGAATCTTATCCTGACACAAACGAAGACCTGATCGTTCAAGATCGGATGAGGGGGGAAGTCTCCTCAATGGCTCCTTTACACCCCTACAATCCCATTAAGAGCAGAGAAAAAATTCTCACTCGAATACAAAAAAAAAAGGAGAGAAAAAGGAAAAAGCGACGAGCCACGCCAGTGATAAGAAAAAAACAAACTACATCAAAGACACAAAAAATCTCGTCTCAACGAGGAAGGAGACTCTTGTCAAAAATTTCCAATCTCTAAGAGGGAACCCAACACTGGCAGGAGAAAATCGACTTCCTTAAGGTAACGAGAAGTTCGGACCTCCAAGCTCGAGCATCGAGAGGAAGCGTTAAACTCGAGCAGCCTTGAAAAGACCTTCGATCATGAACAAAAAAGGGCAAATCAACACAGCGACGATCAGGAACCTTCAAACAACGTCAACATCGAACAAGACAAAAGATGAAAGAAGCTCGATAAACAACAACTCAAAGCAAGAATAGACAAGATAATGAGAAATTTTTTTTCATTTCATTAGTAAAGTATGCATTACAAAGCCTTTGAAGGCCAAAAAAAGAAAAACGATAAGAAAAGAAAAGAATACATAGAAGAACAAAAGGTAAAAGAAGCTCTAAGGAAGCTCGGCTTCTTCCGACTTCGAGCTCTCGGTTCTAGTCATTGTCAGGGATTACTTTAAGTTTTTGACTTCTTCTTCCAGTTCCTTCTTTCTTAAAAGCATCTCCCGATATATCTGGTGGAACCGCCGGCTTTCGCCCTCCGACTCCTGAAGCCTCTTCCTCAGAACCTCGAACTCTGCCTCGGCATCCTTGACTGCCTGCTGCTCATAGGCCAGCTGAATCTTCAGTCGCTGCAATTCGGCCTTCTCCTGTCCAAAGGCTATGGACAGTTCTTCCATGGTCCTCCTCAAAGAGCAGAGCTCGTCGGAGCCTTGTGCAGAGACAGTCTGGACTCTCTCAGATAACTGCCTCTGAAGGCGGGCAACTTCGTCGGTCACCGTCTTGAGCTTCCTTCGGTAGTTGTCTATTTGTCCGCACCAGTCGACTCGGTAGGCGTTGTAGTTCGCCTCGACGTCCTGCAACTGCTTCTGAAGGTCAGAAAATTTCTTCGACCAGTCTCGATCGTGGTCGGCCTGAGTTGCGAGCCAGGACGAGCTCCCTTCCAACTGACCGATCTTCTCCTGTGCAGCCACCAGCTCGACTTCAAGGAAACTGATCTTGGAAGCCTGAGTCCAAGATCGATCGTTGGCACATTTTCGAAGTTCCTCAAGCTCTGTTACAAAGTCAGCCTTCCTCCGGGTGTAGTCCATGAAACCCTTTTTGTGGAGGTCCCGAAAGCGAGTAGCCTCCGCAGTGACTTCCGAATGGCTCTTCCTCAGCCGGTGAAGTTCATCATCCAGCTTCTTTGATTTCTTCGTCAAGTGATGAACTTTCCTTCTGAGGTCCAGATCATCGACTTCAGAGGAATCTCCTGTGGTAGGAGAAGAGTTTCGGCAGGGACTGTCGTTGGAAGACAAGAGCGCCACAACACAAATTAGTGCCAAAAATAAAAGAGAAAAAAAAGGAGGCAGAGTAAGACAAAGGAGCTCTCTGTAAAGGAGAATCTATTTTATTGATTAAATAGTTCTTAAGTACAAGAGAACGAGAAAAAGTTGCAATAAAAAAAAAAGAAGAGAAGAATACAAAATTAGAGATTTCGAACATCTGAGATAGAAGTGGGGGAGTTCGGTGCCCTCGGAAGGTCGGTCGCGACAGTCGAGGAAGTCTTGGCTGGAGGAAGACCGGCAGCAACTTCAGAAGGCCCGACTTCATCATTGGACGCCTCATCCAGGAAGCTGAGGTCCAGCTCGGAAACTTTCCGACCACCTTCTCTTGGCAAAGTTCGAAGCCCTTGATGAAGATGGCCTGGCCGAACTCGACCTTCAGATCTCTCATCTTGGAGGAGGTTTTGAACTCCTCCACTGCTCGGACCATTGCCTCCGAGATCAGGGTCGGAATCTGCGCCTTCAACTCGAAGACCTCGACCTCTGCTTTCTTTCTCTCCTCCTCTAAGGTGGCCCTCAAGTCTGCCGAGGTCTACCCCTCCTTCTGTAGCGCCTCTTGGAGACTCGCGACTTCCGCAATCTTCTCCTTGAGGTGGGCGGCCTCGGCCAGGTGACCTTCCTCCGCCTGGGCGGCCTCCTTCCTAGCATTGTTCATCGCCTCGATGTTGGCGATGAACTGGTGTCCAATCTGCAAGAGCGACCAGAGAGTCAATATAAAAGTCGAGGAATAAGCAAAGTAAAGAGGCGAGAAGGAGTAAACTGACCTACCTCGAGAAAGGACCCCAGAGAGTCTCAGACCCACTGCTCAAGATCGGCGTGAACGATCCTGTGGACGACCTCGGGTAGGATGCACCCGTCGACCAATCTCTTTATTAGATCTCTATTGTTGAAGGGATTTTCCCTTGGATCTTCTTCGGAGCCATCAGCCCCCTCGATGGTAGCCCTGCTGCTGCGGCTCTTGCGGGCCAATATCTTCTTTCTCCTTCTCCGTTCGGTCCCCGGTGCCTCCTTGGGTCGGGCCTCTACAGCGGGAACCTCGACCGGGGGGCTCTTAAAGAGGCTCGAGGGACTGCGAGCTCGACGTCGGAGGGAGAGTCGACGGCAATGGCCGTTGGACAGGCACGGTCGAGCTGGTCTCTTCTGCCCTTGCTCTCTTTGCCACCCCCGAGGATGCTGCGCCTTTCCTTTTGTGGGTCTTGAGATCCTGGGCTAGCATTCAAGCTGCGTCGACATCCATATCTGCAGTGAATGAGGATCGACACAGCTTAACAAAAGAATAAGAAGAAAGGGGAAGTAGCGAATGAAAAAAAAATAATATATATATATATATATATATAATATATATATATATATATATATATATATATATATATATATATATATATATATATAATATATATATATATAACAGTACCGGCAGGGTTGAGAGGGCTTAGGCCGACGTTAAATAAGAGTTGTTCCTTCGGGAGGTTGGAGAGAAGAGGAGCTGGATAAGCCTCGAGTTTTTTGGAGGCTTCAAGGTCATCCTGTCTCAGACTAAAAGTCCGACAGACGGAATCCCTCAGGGAGCCCCAGGGAGGCAACCCCAACTCTAAGGTCGGGCATCGGACGTAGAAGTACCTCTCCTTCCAATTATGGATAGAAGAGGGGGCACCTTTCAGCAACCCCTTTCTATCGAACTGAGGGGAGAAGTACCACCAGTCTTTTGCTGAGGGATGACGCTTGAAGGTATAAAAATTCCTAAACAAAGAAAGGGTTGGCCGAACTTCAGTTAAACTACAGAGAGAAAGAAATCCTATTAGAAATCTAAAGGAGTTCGGCGCTACAGAAACTAAAGAAATATTTAAGAAGCGAAAGAGAGCAATAACAAAAGGTGGAAGCGGAAGTCGAAGTCCGGCGCGAAAAGCTTCTTGGTATAAACAGAAGCAGCCGGGAAAAGGAGTGCTAGCCCGATCAGTCGGCCCAGAAATCTCCAACTCGTACTCCGGAGGAACCTCGTACTGAATCCTAATCAGTGAGAGTTCCTTCGGAGTCAGAGAGCTGGGGATGGTGTCTGGTACAAAGATCGGACGAAATTCATCTACAGAACTGAGATTTTGGGGGGCCAGAATGGACGGACTCCTAGAACTGCTAGAGGAGGAAGTGTTGGAGGACATTTTGAATCAAGTGAAAATCTTAAAAATTTTGAAAAAATTAAAAAAAATAAGAAACGGGACGCTCGCGGAAAATTGAACAGGTGGAATGTAAAGGAAGAAAAATGGAAGAAGAACAGTAAGAAAAAAAAAATATAGGGGGAGAGTTCTGGAACTAACCTAGGTTGGTTCGAAGGATGCAGAGATGCAGAGATGGGGATGACTCGAAGAACGTCTAAGGCCGAGAAGGACGCTGGGGAAGAACGGAACTCTCAGAAAGAAGGAGGGACCGAAGAAACTTCCAAGCAAAGTGAGACCCCTGAAGAAGGGAGGCGGGTTTAAATAAGCGACAAGGTCCAGCGCAGTAATGATTGCGGATCTCCTCTGACCGATCTATAACTGCCACGTGTCTCACTCACTATGGCAGGTGGCTGAAAGTGGCTGACAGCTGACAGAACCATTATTGCGCCGTACCTAGAGCAACGCTCCAGCGAAAATTCTAAAAAAATCTTTTCGGATCGCCTCGATTTGAAAAGGTTCCGGCACCAGTGCGCCAAACGTCAAAATATCTGGAAACAACCGAGTGCAGAAATCAAGGGAGGCAACTTTAGCTATGAAAATTTCTCTGTACTTTCTTCATTCGGAATCCGAACTCAGAAGTCGGGGACTGGTGTTGGGTATAAAATAACCCCGGCCGAAGTTCGTAAAAGGCCGACCCTTCCAGGGCTCTTCCGACTTCCAACCTTGTGTGGCGTCTTTCCGAACTCCCCCGACCGTCCAAGCTTCCATAATACCATCTGGACTTCTCCAATAATAGGCTCCTCCATTCATCTACCGGACTGCTCCAAATGCTCTCTGAGCTTCACTATCAGTCAATTTTCTACAGTGATTGACTATTCTCCGAATCTCAGCCTAGACTTCTTCCGGCCACGAACGACTTTACTCCGAACTTCTTCCGGGCTTCGTCGACGTCCGAACTTCTCCAAAAATAGGACTTCTGCAGTAACCAGACTCCATCCAAGTTTCTACGACGGTCGACCGCCTTCCGATTTCATCCGAGCTAATTTCACCTGAACTCCTACAAGAGCCAGATCCCAGACGAACTTCTACGACGGATAGGCTCCACCGGATCTCTACTCCGAACTTCTTTCGGACCTCGTCAATGACCGAGCTTCTCCAGCAGTGGGACTTCTACAATAAGAAGTTTCCATCCGAGCTTCCACGGACAA